>NW_017307659.1:373668-386519 GCF_000935625.1 Nanorana parkeri | reverse complement strand
ACCCCCACAACTGGGAACAGGAAGATACTCAGCATTCTCCTAAATCTGCCATCAGTCAAAGTGTGACTCTGAGAACAGGGGGCATGGCTTGCTGCATGCTGTATGTGTCTATAGACACTCACAGCTAGGTGCAGGAACGCGCGCCTACGTGTTTCTCCTCAGCAGCTGGCTAGCTGATAGGGACACCGGCACTCAGGGAGGGGGGCTAGTGGTTTGGGGACAGCTAGAGAATGAAGAAATTAAAATGTTTAAAAAAGAAACAAGACATTTTAAGCAAGTCTGGCCCTCATAATACAAAAAAATAAAAAAATAAATAAAAAAAAAATCAAGGTTTAATGTCACTTTAACATGTCTATGAGAAAGTTAATGCAGATCATGAAAAATAGAATGTTTTAACACAGTAATGTTTATTGTGTTAAACTATGGTTAACCTTTGTGACTATTCTGCATGCAAATTAATTTAAAGCTGAACTCCACGCAAACAGCTAAACACACAGATGTAAAGGAGAATCCCCCCGCTGTTTCTATTGTATTTCGACAGTAGCCCACTTTTTAGGAACCCCTTCTCGACAGTTTGTTGCAGGGCAAAATGTCTGGGATGAGTAAAGATTTTCTCTGGACTAGACCAATCACTGTCTAAGACAGGTTGTAACAGTTTTTTAGAAAAAAAGTTTAAACAGTTGTATTTCCACTTTTGCAGACAAATTTGAGAAACCCCACTATGTTTGTTATGTGTTCCTATTCAGACAGCACAACTAAAAATAATTTTTAAAAATATTTCTTACCTTTTAAGATGTTTTGTTGTAGCAGTCAAAATGGCGAAATCCCAAATTCTCTGCACCATCACAGTTATCTGTCCTTATAGAAAGACTTAGGACTGAAATTTGTGGATTGCGTTTCTCTCATTAACTTCATTAACATGCAACATGCAATGCAGCTTTTAATCTTTTAACCCTTTGGTAGGACAGGCAGTGTTCAAATATACTTTACAAATTATAACGAAATGAGCTGGCTCACTACAGGTATGCTAATGCACCCCTCACAACCATTCCTAACATTACAAAGAAGGAGAAGCAAGTAGAAATTTTAACCCTTAAGAGGCTAAAAAAATTAAACAAAATAAAATCAATTTAAACTGAGAAGCATTTTTTAAATATTTTTTTAGTGTATGCTATGTGAATGGGCACATGTAAAAAATATAAAATAGGTGTTATCCCAATTTGGCTGCAAAAGTAGAAATACACTTTAAGAGAACCCAGGTTAGTAACCATAGGCATGTCTGAAACGGGTTGCTCCAGGTCAAGGCATGTGTGTACTGCATCAGTAAGGACAGAAAATGTATCCTTGCGTTTTGCAGGTATGTCAGCAGACTGAGACTCATGTACCAAGTTATCAAACACAAACAAAATATCCCCCTCATCATCCACAGCTGCAGCTACTGGGAAATTACTGATTGGACCCTTTAAGGAGATGAATGCTTGCAGCCCTTGCTTTCTGATTCATCTAACATGGCTAAAATTGTCCCAATAAATTAAGATATAGGGGAAGAGAATTCATCCGAAATTTTTTCAAATGTCATTTGGAATGAATTTATGTTGTTAAAATTGAAAAAAAAAACATGCCCCCCAGGGCATGTTTCTGTGGACTGTCAAAAGATGGAAATAAAAATGTCACCTTTTTTTAATGTCATGTTGCTGCTACAAAAATTAATTTGTAGGTCTCATTAAAGTATTTGTCCGAATCCCAAAACAAATTGACTTTCGGACCTGAATCCCAAAAAAACGAAATAATGGAAAATCTGAAATGATTAGAAGGGAGCCCAAGATACATACGTTGGATCCTAGTGAGGGTGTGGCAGTAAAAGAGAGATGCTAACAGGTCCACTCTGTAAACTGGCGTGTGCATACGCAGTGTATCAAGTTGGAAGGAGGTTGAGCAGACTGTGTCCAAACAGGCAATTGGCTCGAAAAATGGCATCAAAGTTAAAATGGTGCTGCCCCTCTTCCCGCTCCCAGCAAGGAGCAGTAAGCACACATCAGCCCTTACTGCAATAGCAGTCCAAGGAAACCCTGCAGTCCCCACTAGCAGGTTAAAGACGGTAGGCAGTAATTATTAAGTCCGATCCACATAGTCTTCATGTAGGCATAGTCCCTAAGTTGTCTTTAGGGTGTCTTACACCAATGGATGCAGCATAGCCCTAGACCTGTAAAGCATGACACAACACACTCAGGCCTCCCCATCCGATTCCTATGAAAATCATAGTTCGATAGATGTTCAGCTTGTCATGGCTTAAAGTGCTTTGTGTTAGCAATGGTAGGCCTAGTTTCTACTGAGATTCAAAGACCAAGGAGGGCTGAGTCTACCTTATCAGCTCTTCAAGAAGATTGGGTTTCAATGCTTCCATTCTTAGGTTGCGACCCACAGTGGTTGCTTTGCTGGCGACAGCTGTTCCCACAGTGCAGTAAGCAGAGTTTGTATGACAGACTTGCTAAAATGCACAGCAGTTGCCACTCTCAGCTAGCAAATGGTGATTGCATGCTACTGATGGTTGTTTGTGCTGAGGAAGAAAGAAAGGACACTTATATCAGCCCTGTGCATCAAGTGTTGGTTACTGCCCAAAGTAGGTAAGTGGAAGCCACTGAATGTAGTGTACTGCTACAAAATAATTTTTTAATTTGTATTATATTTATCAAAATTCTAAACTTAGATTGTACTACAACAGAATTAGGATTCACAGAGCGACAGATCAGCTAAACACACTGAGACATATTTAGCAGTCAGCAAAAGTGTTATATTAAGTGTCTGGAACTTCTCCAACTTTAGAAGGTACAGTTCTAAGACAAAATGATGTGTTGCTGCTTTGAATACCATAAAAGAACTTGCAGATGGACTCTTTCAACATCGAATCTCTTCAGGCCACAGAGCTTTGCTGAGATGATGCCAAGACTTCAATTATTGGAACCCATCATCTGTAATAAAGATAAGTAAATTTGACTTTACATTCTTTTCAATTGTGTATGGATGTGTTGTTTTCCACTAGCAGTATTTTAAGAGGTTTAAAAAATGTATGTGGAATATTTCTTTAACCCCTTTGTGGCTATTTATTACTAATTACATCAAATTCCTTAAACAACCTATTTCAGTAATTTCTTATGAAACCAACTCATGTGCATAATTCTAGAAAATGTCAGTACTACTTAGGCTTTATACCGACACACAATCAGGTTTCAGCCATACTATTTCTACTACTAATATACCAAGAAGTTGAACATGTTATTGGCTACTGTGTGACAATATTAGGCCTTTTATATAAAGTGTATAAATGAAAAACAGACCTTGTTTTATTCTATTAACCAATTAATGTCCACCTGAAATATGTTTTAGTCCCTTCAAAGCATAGAATGACGGAAATTAATTAAAGTGTATGTATAGCCAACACTGTTTCGTTTTGGACAGAGTAGAATATTTGTCCCCATTGGAAAATTTCCCTTCACCTCCTGCTCTTATGACAACTCATTTAGGATTTCCCCTTTCTGTCTTGGTAACAATTGTCATGACTAATACAGGGGTGAATTTCCCAAGTGTGATTAAAGTATAAACAATTGAGGGGAATTTATCAAAACTGGAGCAGAGAAAATCTGGAGCAGTTGCCTAAAGTAACCAATCAGCTTCTACCTTTGATTTTCAAAGCTTAACTGATCAAGCTGAAGAGAGAAACTGATTGGTTGTCTTGGGCAACTGTTTCAAATTCTGTCTGCTCTAGTTTTGATAAATTTCCCCCATGGGGTCTAACCCTTTCACACTCAAAAGTGTTTCCTTTAAATACATTTTTTTTTAATTTAATATGTTTTTATTACATTTTAATTTCATACAATTTACATATTTCATTCTATATAAAAAATGTAATATAGTGCATAAAAAGAACCCAAACGTATATCATATCTACCCATTTCATACTCTCTCCAGATTACATCTACATTCCCATTTGTTCGTTCCTGTCTTTCAAAACTTTCTTTCAAAACTTCCTTTTGGAGGAGTACGAGAGGGACATCTCCCTGTGTCGTTAAGCCTTTCACCTCCGTGTCTTCAAATACTCTCTTCCCTTATCTTATCTTCCCTCCATAATCACTCTAGTGTCTAAACCCATCATATGGGAACCTCTAAACTTTTAACAAATTCCGAATATACCTACTCCCTTCTATTCATCCTCCTTACTACTTCACCACTCATACAGGTCATGTTCTACCTTAACAACTTAAGCTACTAATCCGAGGTCCTATCTATATCCTTAGCCATATGTTCAATACCCCACTATAAATTCTTTATTTCATTTTCCTTAAACTCCTTCTCTTTACTCTATCCTTCTCCCAATGTCTTCCTAAATTCCTCTGTCTGTATATAGTTTACCCAATTTCCCCAAATCTTAAGGAAAATCTCCTTTTTGTCTGAGTCCTTTGCACTTAGCTCCTCCATATATCTTATCTCATCCATTGTGCTAACCCAGTTCTCTAATGAGGGTGGTACCATTGACTTCCAACTCCGCGATATGCAAACCCTGGCTGCCACCAATACGAATCTTAAGATTTCGCTTTTTATCTTTTTTAGGGATCCTGGTATTAGTGACAGTATAGCCATAAAGGGATCTTTTCAGTAAGAAAAAAAAAATAAAAATTCAAAGCGCCAATGATGACCAACAGATGAAAATAAAGTGCAAGCGAGGATAACTAGGAGTTCTGCCCCACTTCAGCCTGGGAAGCTGCAACACTGGGAGAAAAGAAGAGAGAAGGGCGCCCACCCTAGTGTAGATGGTTTTTAATAATGTGAGGTAAAGTACAAGGTAAAAACATACTCACAATGAGAATCAGTAAAATCATATGAAATGAGCCAGAATGATATCTGAATATCAGCTGCACAGATGCCTGTGTATCAACACAGGACTCCTTTTGATGACGCGTTTCCGGGGGTCAGATGTTCTGACAAAGGGGGCGTGGCCCCGGAAACGCGTCATCAAAAGGAGTCCTGTGTTGATACACAGGCATCTGTGCAGCTGATATTCAGATATCATTCTTAAAATATTCCATGAGTAGAATTGAGCAAAGATATTGTCTATCCAGTCTCTAAAGTTAATAGCATACAGTGTGTTAAGTTCTTTCGGAATGTTAACCCCCAGGTATACAATATATTTAGCCTGCCATCTAAATGGATAATTATTCTTTATACTAGTTATTACTTTATCAGTTAGAGATATATTCAAGAATTCTGATTTAGATAGGTTTATTTGGAAATTACTCAATTCCCCATAGTTCTTTAGTTCTTTAAGGATATTAGGTATTGATATTATTGGAGAAGATATTAAGAGTAGGTCATCCGCATATAATGCTATTTTATGCTGTTGTGTTAGAGTGGATATACCTGTAATCGTGGGATTTTTCCTAATAGTTGCCGCTAGTTTTTCCATTACTATAACATATAATAAGGGTGAGAGAGGGCATCCCTGTCGGGTGCCATTTTTTATTGAGAAAGGATCAGATAGTTCCCCATGAACTCTGACCCTTGCATTTGGATGTGTATATAATGCCATCACTTTAGTTATGAAGAATTCTCCCACTCCCATTTTCGCCAGTGATTCTCTAAGAAATGTCCAATTTACTCTGTCGAATGCTTTTTCAGCATCGACTGACAAAAGGCAGAGCGGGACATCTCTCTTTTGTGCTAGTTCTATGAAATCAATGACCCTATTGGTACTATCTCTGGCCTCCCGTCCCAACACAAATCCAGTTTGATCTAGATGGATAATTTTAGGCAATACCTTTTTTAACCTACTGGCCAGCACTTTTGCATATATTTTTAAGTCTAGATTTATAAGGGAGATTGGGCGATAGTGTCCACATTCTGATAGATCTGTTCCAGTTTTTGAAAGCACAGATATATGTGCCTCCATTGTCTGTATAGGTAATGGGCTATCTTCTGTGACTGAGTTACATGCTTTTGTGAAAAAAGGGCTTAGCAGACCTCCAAACTGTTTATAGAATCGCGCTGTATACCCGTCTGGGCCAAGTGCCTTATCGTTTTGTAGTGTGGCGATCGCCTCTTTTATTTATTTTTCTAGGAATGGCGAACTCAGCAATTCACCATCCTCGGGGTTCAGTGTCGGCACATTTGCCTCTTCTATATATTTCCTCACTTTACCTACAAAATTATCCCTTGGCATTTCGGTATGTTTACCTCGTAGTGCGTATAGGGATGCATAATATTTATGGAAAAACTCTAGTATCGATGATGGTGAATGCTGCATGTTCCCCTATCCATCCTTAATTTGTACTATTTTGGTATTGGATGTCCTTGGGTGGATTTTCCTAGCCAATAACTTTCCACTTTTCCCTCCCTCCTCATAGTATCTTTGTTTTCCTTTTATCTCTAGCTATCAATGATTGTTGGTCGAGAATCTTGCGAATGTCCCTTCTTACCTCCCTCAGTTGAGTGGAGGTTTTTATTGTTACACTCGCCTTATTCATCCCCTCTAATTTAATTTCGCAAACAGTCCCTTTTAATATACCCGCCCTTTCTTTCTTCAGTCTGGCACCATGCTTAATCAATATTCCTCTTATAACACATTTAATTGCCTCCCATTGAATAGGGTTTGGTGTAGTGTCATCTTGATGGGCCCTTATAAAATTTGTAATAGTAATGGTTATTTCCTCTTGGCATACTATATTTTTAGCAAGTTATCATTCAATCTCCAATTTCCCATATTTCTACGTGTTTTCAATTTTTAATGACAAACATACCAGTGCATGGTCCGACCACAATATCGATTCTATCTCAATCTCTGGGGCACAATCCAATAGCTTCTGGTGTATCCAGACATGATCTATCCGGCTATATGAATTATGTACCAAAGAGTGATAAGTAAAATCCTTTTTCATGGGATTCAATATTCGCCAACCATCCACCAGTCTCATATTATCCATTTTATTTTTAAGGTTTTTTTAAAGCCCCTTCTATTGTGTGTGGTTTCCCGGTGGTATCTAATTGATTGCCCAGTATTAAGTTCATGTCTCCCATTACCATACTTAAACCCACTCCAAATTTTTGAAATCTGGAGAGTGCCCATATACAAAACTTGTGTTGTCCCTTATTTGGTGCATATATGTTCGCAAGTGAGTACATTTGGTTCATATAAAAAAATTTCAAAAATATATATCTCCCTTTTTCATCTATAACTGTGTCTTTTACATCTAATCGTGCATTTTTGTGAATCCCTATTGATACCCCCTTTGCTTTCTTATCCGGGTTTGTGCTATGTATCCAAGTTTGTGTAATTTTTATCTTTAATAACCGGATTTACCCCTGTTTTAAAATGTGTCTCCTGTAGACATAAAATATCCACTCTTTTCTTGTGAAAGTGATATAAAACCTGGAATTGTTTTTCTGGCACATTGCATCCTCTCACATGGAATGTTACCACTGTTAACCTATTCATTTAAATTTTACTTGTTGCTCCGGATACAATATACATAAGACCTGTGCATTACATTCATACTTCCATACATTACTTTCACCATAACATTCATCTCCATTTGTTCCTTTGTTATAATCTTGCATGTAGGACATTTTCTTTAAGCTCCTACACATACCACGCAAGAAAGTCATATTAAATGGACTTCTTGTCTAGTGTTCTAGCCTTATTTCATTTCTTAGGAACTTCTCGGGGTCTAACTACTGTCCATCCTCTTTTTGGGGGTTCCTCACCCTTATTTAAGTCAATTGGCCATTCCGGTAATTGTATTGGTGGTAGTTCCAGGGTGTCTAGAAATCTTGGTAAGTCGTCTATTATCCTGAATATTGCTGTTTTTCCATTTCTACTTGCTGTTAGCTGAAAAGGGAAACCCCATCTGTATCTTATTTCCTTTTCTTGTAGGATTCCTAATACAGGTTTCAATGCCCTTCTGAGCGCCAGCGTTTGTTTTGAAAGATCAGGAAATATATTTATCTCCTGTTTTCCATATCATCTATTTTGTATATCATGTCTTGGAGCAGTGAGGAATGGCTGTTGATAACTTGCTGTTGTATCTCCACTCTGGAAGTACATACATCCAAACTTTCCTCCAGGCCTTTCTCCTATACTTGTGATGTCTGCTTTTAAGTCCTTTTATTTCTTCTTTTATATGTCATTTCCAGTCTGGTGATATATCTTTCCATATCCTCTTTATTTGGGAGGGATCTCAGACATTCTCCTATATCCTGGTGTCTTCCACCCTCTTGTTCCTTCTCCTGTACTTGCATATTTCCAACTGTGAAACTGCCTGCACTCTGCTCTATCTCCTTTTGCATCCCTTCTCTCCCCCTGGGTAGTGTTCCAGCATGTATTTCAGCATGTGTATGTGCATGTACAATTCCTTCCTGCATTATACAATCATGCCCCTTGCAGTTCCCTTTAGCGGGAGATATCAATGTCCCTTGCTTAGAACTATCTTCTAATGACAATCTCGGTCGAGTACCTGAGAAATAAGATCCAATCCTTGGCGTGGAGCTTCTATTCCTTGTTGTCATCTCTGGCGATGTCTGCTGTATTGCAATTTTCTGATGCTGCTGTTTTTTTCCTTTTCCTCCATCTGCCGTGTTATATAGCTCTGGTGAAGAATGGGGGAGACAGGAGTTGTTCCACTAATGCTCAGCTTATCTTATGCCTCAGCGGTGTATATCCGATGGGGGCCACAGGGAGAGATTGTTGAAGCGGAGGAGAGAGGGTCCAGGGCTGGGGGAGAGTGCAGAGAGCGAGGGGGAGACGACTCGGGGCTATGCGGGCAGGAGAGGCCGGAGGAGAAGCGAGAGGAGACGGGGAAGCAGCACGGATGAGTCGGCGTGTCTAGCCATTGCTATTCCGTGATGTGTCGGGCTTGTGGGCGGAGTCAGGGTCCGGTGTCCTACGTCATCGGCACGCTATGTCCCCAATAGTCAAATAATGCTTTAAATACATTTAAAAAAAACTTTGGGCTTATCCCTGACTGGCTTATCCCTGACTACAGACATTTATAATATCTTCTATACTGGCTATTTCAAACTGGTGGTTTTTTTTTGCGCCCTCTCACTTATGATTTGTTGCCCTTAGCCAATTTAAGGATTTCAATAAAATAAGAGCCAAGCTGTTCTCCAGGTGATAAATGTTACACTCACTTACATTATTTTGATTTATATGATCAATTGCCGTAACTTGCAATTAATATAATTTAATTTAAAAGTTCTAAAATCTTTTATGGAGTTATATCAGTATGGCCCTACACATCATGTGGCCCTTTGAAGATTTATTCCACTCAATTCAGCCCACTGCTTCTTTTGAGTTTGACATGCCTGCCCTAAACAAATCATGTTTTGCTCTGGGTTGTACATTTTATATATCGAAACATAGATCTGAACTGTATAGCTTATTGGTGAAAAGAGATTTGTCTAAAAATCTCATGCCATTTTGTTGTGGTTCCCCAAAAATATATATACATTGGATATAAAAAGTCTACACATCCATGTAGAAATGCCAGGTTTTTGAGATGTAAAAAAAAATCAGACCAAAATAAGTCACTACAGAATGTTTTCCACCTTTACGGCCGGTTCACACCACAAATGGTGTGTTCCAGAGCGGTCAGCCTCCGGAACGCACCGTATTGCAACCCGGCCAACTCCCTGCATCAGGGGCAGGAGGGGGCGTGGCAAATAGTGCTGGCAGCATTTTTGCAGATCACACTGGACTGGAATGTAGGAACTAATGTGCCAAGCGTTCAGGTGCGGGCGATCGCACAGCAGGTGGGGGGTGTGTGGCTGCAGTGCCATGACTTTAATGCACCACCCCGCCCCTGAACGAAGGGAGCCGGCCGGGTTGCGATACAGTGTGTTCCAGTGGCTGACCACTCTGGAACACACTGAAGGTGACCTGTAATCTGTTTCATTCAATTAGAAACAAACTGAAATCTTTGAAGGTGGGTGGGGGGACTTACAATAACATGGTTGCATAAATATGCACACCCTTAAACTAATACTTTTTGAAGCACCTTTTAATGTTATTACACCATTCAGTCTTTTCTGGTAGGAGTCATGGCATGGCACATCTTGCCTTGGGAAACCTTGTCCGCTATTCCTTACAAAAGAACTCCAAATCTGTTGGACTGCGAGGGCATCTCTTGTGCACAGCCCTCTTTTGGTCACCCCTCAGATTTTCAATTGGATTCAGGTCTGGGCTGTGTATGGGTCATTCCAAAACTTTGATCTTCTGGTTAAGCCATTATTTTGTTGATTTGGAGGTATGCTTTGGGTCGTCATGCTGAAAGGTGAAATTCCTCTTATTCTTCAGCATTTAAGCTTTGAGACCTGAAGGTTTTTTTCCAAAACTGACTCATATTTAGAACTGTTCATAAGTCCCTCCACTTTGACTAAAGCCCCAGTTCCAGGTGAAGGAAAACAGCCCCAAAGCATAATGCTGCCACCACCACCATGCTTCATTGTGGTTATGGTGTTCTTTTAAAGATGCAGTTTTGTTTTTGCACCAAACATGCTTTTTGTAATTATGGCAAAAGAGTTCAATCTTGGTCTCATCGGACCATAAGACATTTTCACACATGCTTTTGTCAGATTTGATGTAGGTTTTTGCAAAATGTAGCCAGGTTTGGATGTTTTTCTGTAAGAAAGGGCTTTCGTCTTGCCACCCTACCCCACAGCCCAAACATGTGAAGAATAGGGAAGATTGTTGTCACATGTAATACACAACCAGTACTTGCCAGAAATTCATGCAGCTCCTTTAATGTTGCTGTACGCCTCTTGCAGCTTCCTGGAGCAGTCTTCTTCTTGTTTGTTCATCAGTTATGGAGAAACCACCAGTTCTTGTTAATGTCACTATTGTGCCATATTTTCTCCACTTATTGATGACCGTCTTCACAATGTTCCGTGGTATATCTAATGCCTTGGAAATTTTTTGTACCTTTCGCCTGACTGATACCGTCTAACAGTGAGATCCCATGATGCTTTGTAAGCTCTTTGCGGACCATGGCTTTTGCTGTAAGTGGCAGAACAATTCTTCTAGAACAGCTTATATGGGCATATTCAGATTCACTTTAATTGATTGCAAGTGTGTACTGACTACTTTTTAACATCAGTTTGAATGTGATTGGTTAATTCTGAACACAGCCATATCCCTAATTATAAACACTTACGCAGTCACATTATTTTTTATCCCCACTAAACAATTTCAGTTTGTCTATTAAATAAATTGTATAGATTATAGATCACATTAAAGGTGGAAAAATTTTTTTCTTACATCTCAGAAACCTGCCATTTTTACAGGGGTGTGTAGTTTTTGTATATCCAAAAAAATATATATATATTAGGGCTGTGGAAATTAAAGATTAATTTCTCGATTAATCGTTAAACTTTTTGATCGATTAAAATTAATTTGATCGCTAATGAAAACGCTTACCTCTCCGCCAACTTCCGGGAGTCCCGTCGGGGAAGGGGGAGGAGTCCGGTGACGTCGATGTCCGTGACGGCTAACGAAGGGAAGGGGTGGAGTCCGGTGACATCACCGGACTCCTCCCCCCTTCTTTAGCCCACGGAGCCACTTGGGCCGGTGAGTTTGCCCAAGAAACTTTCTACATGAGCACCACTAATCCAGCATGTTATTATTCTGATTTGCCCCACTCAAGCGGCTAGGTATAGATTGGGCATGTTTCAGTGTAATTGTCAATTAGGTCCAGTCAGTACTCCTCCCTCTTCAGAGACAGTTGTGCTGCAGGGCGCGGTGTGTGTGTGATTGACGTGATGGAAAGTGAGCGGGTCACTGTCTTGTTCCTGGACAGATGGTGCTTCAATACATACAGAGCCTGTACAATCTAAGCTTGGCAAGTTAAAGTGGGACTGAAGCCAAAACTTTTTTTTATAGTTTTGGAACCCCTGTTAACCCCTTCATGACTGAGCTTGTTTTTAGTTTCTGTCACACATGACTGTCACACTTTTGACATTTTTGCTGTGGTATTCTTCCACGTCAGTAATATACTTTCTTACAAAGTGCACCCACACATATTATATATTGTTTTTTAGAAGACAGATAGGGCTATATATTTATATCACATATGTGTACCTAACGCCTCACTTAGGACAAATAAAATATAGAAAAAAAGAGGAAAAAACACATTTTCCCCAGTTTAGATTTGTAGTATTTATTAGAAAAACCGGACAGCTATAAAAAAAATGCAATAAATACATTCATTTATTTGTGCTTTGTTTGGAAAAACCGCACATTCCTAGGATTTTAGACATTTTTCTGTACTTCTCAGCCTAAAACTAAAACCTAACATTTTAATCTTTTTTTCTCTTAAAGCTAAAAGTGGTCACCTGGCATACAATGTCACTGTCACTAAGTGTCACACTTAGCTACAATAACATACTTTGAACATCACTGTCATGAGGGGGTTAAAATATTTTTATCCCCTTAGGGTGAAAAACAAATCTGCAGCTCAGCTGCAGATTCAGTGTAAGGGGTTAATTTTTATATAAATTATGGTATAAAAATATATTTAAATATATCATTTTTATTTGTTACATTTGTTTTCATTTTTTTACACTTTATTTTATTTTTACACTTTTCACTATTTTTTTTTTAAACATTTTTATGTTATTTAATTATATCAAGCAGTCTTTGTGAATTCATCTCACTATTACTGCTTGATAATTTAGTTAATTATTTTTTGGTTATTATTAGGCTGCTTCAAACTTAAGAACAGCCAATAATAACCTTAGTGACACTGATCCTGCAGCATTCCAGGATCAAATGTCAGTAACGGTTTTCTGATCGTTCCAACAACGATTAG
>NW_017307659.1:363880-373649 GCF_000935625.1 Nanorana parkeri | reverse complement strand
GTGGGGGGGGGGGGGGGGGGACATATATATTGGGATTTCCCAATCTATACCAGCTGTCAGTGACGGCTAAAGCTGTAAATGCGGCTCTGCTCTCACTGTCAGACACTCGATTCCTGAAAGGGATCGGGTGTCTGAAAAAGCTTAACTCTTTCAATAATGGATGCCTCAATACTGAGGCATGGTAACCGCTGATTCTCAGTTTGCAGAGTTGCAAATAACTGGTCACGTACAGTGTACGTGGCCAGTCATTTGGGCACTATGTGGCGGGACGTACAGTGTACGTCTCCCGTCACGAAGGGGTTAATTTGTTTACCATCTGTTTCCTATTGGAGATATTTCCCTTTGCTTCCTGTTTGACAGGAATTGAGAAAAAATCCCTCCAAAGCGAAAGAAATCCCTGGTGGTCAGCAGTGTCACCAAAACTAGTGTCCATATTGGAAGATTCCCCATCTATTCCTGTTCTGGTAACAACCCAGAATTTGGGCTTTTCTTCTACTTTCAGTGATAACAGTCACCAGGACAAATAGAGAGGCTGACACAAAGAAGTCCAAATCAGTCTTCATTTTATGTTACATAGTTAGTTTGAAAAAAGACACAAGTCCATCGAGTTCAACCTATAGAGATAAGAGGAGAAAAAAAGAAAAACCTAAAACAGAACACTATGCCCACAGTTACCCACTGTTGATCCAGAAGGCAAAACACCCCCTATAAAGCATGGTTCAATTTGCTCCAACAGGGGAAAAAATTCCTTCTTGATCCAATAAGGCAATCGGATATTCCCTGGATCAACAATCTCTGGTACTTAATATACCTAGAAGAACTCAATATCCAATAATATTCCATGCATTTAGGAATACATTCAGATTATTTCTGAAACAGTTAACTGAGCTAGCTAGAACTAGCTCCTGGGGGTGTCTATTCCAGATTTTCACTGCACAAACTGTGAAGAATCCTTTCCGTATGCAAAGGTTAAACCTCTTTTCCTCCAGACGCAAAGAGTGCCCCCTTGTCCTTTGCAGTGACCTTAAAGTGAATAATTTGGCACCAAGTTCACTATATGGACCATTTATGTATATGATGCTGTTAATCAAATCACGTACCTGGTACCTGCGTGGACAGGACCAGAAAACATGGATAAGTGTACACTCCCCAGTATGACATCTACAACAGTTTGATGGCAAGGAAGGATATATGTGGTGTAATAGACGGGGTGTCCTATACCAGAAAGTCAAACGTTTAAAATTAATCTCTTGCATCTTGCTATTGATTGTACATTTGTGGACAGCCGTACAGATAGCTGACCAAGAATTTTCAGTTATAGCAATCTCAAGTGCTTTTTCCCATTTGCCACGTAGTTAAGCAAAGGTTTCTTGTTGACAACTCTGATCTAAGCATGCAGCCAAGAGATCAAGTGGTGATATGGGCCATCTTCTGAGCAGTTCTTCTCAAACGGTTTGAGGGTTCTAGAAAAGTTAGATTTTCGGGCAGATTACATCAAGTAATGTCGTATTTAAAAATAGACATAACACGGGACAGATGCATGTAGTGTAATCCCTGAAAGGTCAGCCTTAGGCAAAAAGGTTTGTGCTTTAAAAAAGAGCTTTGCCCTAAGTGGAAGCTCCGGCGTCCAACAAGATAGGAATTCCTTCGTGTCACCTGGAGGGAAGTCTGAATTGTGTTTTATGGGTGTCATGGAACCGTGTATAGAGGCAAGAGCGTTGTGTCGTCTTATTTGGGAGAAAATCTCCAAAGTCGCTTCTATGAGAGGATGAGTCCGCAATTCGGTCAGCCACAATGCGTCCCGGAATCATACCATAGATGGCAAGGGAATACTTTACCATGCATTTTCCACGGATATCCACCGTTTGGTGTCGGCTTGGATGTGCCAATGTACAATTCTAGAGAGTTGTGAAGCTTTGTAGTATGTATACATGTCCGGTAAATCTAGGCCAACGTCTCTCCTGTGCCCCTTTTAAGAGGGACCAGGAAAGACGAAGCTTCTTACCAATGGAACAAAGATAAAGATATCACAAAGCAGCAGGAGAACAACTTGAATCACACTGTAACCCAGCAGTAACATAAATTATTAAAGTTAAGATTATGCAGCCTTCCGGCTAGCATAGAATTGCAAATCCTAGCGCGTCCGCTATGAAAAAGCAGCATAAAATCGTGGTGGGACATATGGGTGTCGAAGTGCAGGGTCGATGGTCTAGTCCAACAAGATACAATATCTACAATAGCAAGGAGACACATCTAACAAAGCTCTGAGCGACATTGTGTCACTAATACACATCTACCCCAGTGTCAGAACACAGGAGCAAGCAGAATCATAAACCGGAACAAGCCAAAGTCAGGAGCCAGAGTAGGTAGTCGTTCGAGCCAGGTCAGGAACGCGGAGATCAGCGTTGTCGGGAACAAGCAAGGAGCCAGAGGAGAACGTCAGCCAGAATCAGGTCATACACAGAATCGGCATATTCAGAGCAGCAGGAATGCACTAGTAGGAAGACCACGCAAGGGCAAGGTCAGACTGGACATAGTGGTTTATATAGTGAGTGGGGTGACACCATCACTCAGACAGGAAACTCCCATCTGACTCTCTCAGATGATGCTCTCCTGTCTGGCCATAGGAGGGAGCCTGGGAGTAGTGAGCAACGTTACAGAGTGAAATGGAGCAAAAAGGGGGAAAATAAGACATGGTAATTGGAATAGTCAAATAAACTTATGTCACTTAAACTTATCCCCCCGTGAACATGGGGGGGGGGAGTTAGTCACGGGCAATGAAGCCCGATGTGGAAAGGTGCTTTTCCAGAGGATTCCAAGGATGGTCAGAAACAAGCCGGGTCAGGAGCCAGAGGTAACTTGTATGAGCCAAAATCAGGATGCAGAGAATGGTCAGAAACAAGCCGGGTCAGGAGCCAGAGGGTATCAGATAAGCCAAAATCAGGAAGCAGAGAATGGTCAGAAGCAAGCCGGGTCAGGAGCCAGAGGGTATCAGATAAGCCAAAATCAGGATGCAGAGAATGGTCAGAAGCCAGCCGGGTCAGGAGCCAGAGGGTATCAGATAAGCCAAAATCAGGATGCAGAGAATGGTCAGAAGCAAGCCGGGTCAGGAGCCAGAGGGTATCAGATAAGCCAAAATCAGGATGCAGAGAATGGTCAGAAGCCAGCCGGGTCAGGAGCCAGAGGGTATCAGATAAGCCAAAATCAGGAAGCAGAGAAGAGTCAGGAACAAGCCGAGTCAATCTAGGAGCAGAAAACAGGAGCTGAAACACACAATACCAATCACAGGCTGAAGATCACTCAGCAATGGTTGAGCCTGCTGAGCCTGCTTATATAGCCCGAGTGACATTGTGCCCCGCCAGGCCGCCGCGACACACGGAGGTGTGCGACACCTGCGGGGGTGCGTCTTGACCCTGGACTGCGGGCTGAGACCCGACACATGGCGACTTGCTGGGGAGGCCTGGCGGGCCGCCGTAACAGATGATCGAGCCAAAGAGCCATGAGGATCGTGCGATGCAGGAATGGACGGTCTCAGATCTCCATACCAATCCTGGATGGTGACTGAGGGAAGGCCCATGTGTGAACAGAAGGCATCCAACTCCTCAGGTGTGCGTAGATGGGCCGTTTTCCCTTTGTTAGTAGCCGAGAGACAGAACGGGAAGCGCCACCTGCAGATTATGCCATGATGGCGTAGGCGCTCCAGCAGGGGGCGTAGAGACCGTCGTTGCTGCAGCGTGATCAGGGAGAGGTCCTTGAACAATTTCACTTCCATGCCCTCAAAGAAGACAGTGTAACACACTTTGCTCAATAATGTGTAATTCCTGGAATCACAGCTGTGGATTAGTAGAAAGTGTACAACAAGGACAGATCAAAGTCTATAGTCACTTATCTGGCCAATTATGTAAATAGGAAGTAAGAGTATATGATAAACAGTCCAGGGAACTCAAGTGAATCATTTTTGGACTGAAGTCCCACCAAGTACAATAATTAGTAAGGTTAACTGTTACTTGCGTTTATGAAGACTTGAGGAGACGATTTGATCAGGAGGATGTAGATCTGCAGAACACTTTGTCCTTTAGTTAGTAGGGGAGCAGACTGGAGGAGTCTGAACTTGCAGAGAAGCAGTCTGTCAACACACTGTGAAGCTGGAGGACTGCCAAGAGCTGCAGCCGACAGGAGAGCGGAGGGGGGAGATGAGCACGAGCAGCAGGACTCACTCACCCCAACTTGAATGGCTGGATCGTAGAGCAGGAGTCTGAAGGAGAGGAGGATATGTGGGAAGGTTCTGCCTGGCGTCTTCGCCTTGTACCTACGCCAAGCAATTGAATCTGGCGCCTTAAGACAGATAGGTGGGAGGAACCGGATGACACTGTGGTAGAGTAGGCGGTGCCACCCATGGAGACCGGAACGGAGGAGAGGTGAGTATGTTGCAGACGGCACCTTTACATCTGGAGTGCTGTAAAATCTCCTCCTTCAGGGGGAAGTTCTAGAGACAGCAAACAACATCCCTAGGTGAGTCATCCTGAGCATTGCGTGGTCAGAGCACGGTGAACTCTTGACAAATTCAATATCGGAGTCCAGGGGTCTTTCCAGGAGGTCATTGAAGATCTGAAGGGGAGCTGAGGAAATGGCATCAGACATAACGCTCCCCAGGAGACCTCGGACCTGGATATTCGATCAGTGACACCTGTTGTCAAGATCCTCCAGCTGCCGTCTCATGGAAACGAGAGAATGTGAGGTGTTGTCTTGTTGGAAGTTGAGCTTGCGGAGCTCTCTGTCTCTAGCGACTCCAGCGTGTTCCACCGCCTCCAACCTGTGGCCTATGTCTTGAATGTCCTTCCGCAGCTCCGTCACTGTCGAATGTAGCGTGTCCTTAATGTCACTGGCCATGGAGGCGAGATTGGATCGTGTGGGTAAGTGTTTGATGTACACATAGACTGTGCCGTCTCCGAGATCTAGTGTCATGTCCGGAGCAGTCTGAAGGGAGGACTTTGCCATGCTGGATGTGGAGGTGTCAGAGGCCTCATGGCGTTGGGTCGGGAAAATCTCCGGTACGTGTTTGCTTAATTGAGTCCCGGGAGCTTTAGCAGGAGGATAGGGTTTACCAATCTTCCCCATAATGTCGTCCGGGAGGCTGCAAAAGCTAATGATGATGATGATGATAGTGAGCTCCAGAATTAAGCGGCCATCTTGCGCGCCTCACACACACAACCATCCTTTTTGTGAACTGGCGCCCAAAACTGAACTGCATATTCCAGATGCAGTCTTACTAATGCTTTGTACAGGGGTAGGATTATGTCTCTCTCTGGAGCCTATGCCCCTTTTAATACAAGAAAGTATTTTGCTTGCTTTACATAGTAACATAGTACCATAGTATTTCAGGTTGAATAAAGAAACTGCTGCTTAATATTGCATGCTATTATTGAGTCTATGGTCTATCAGTATACCCAGATCTTTCTCCATCATTGACTCCCCCAAACATACTCCCCCTAGAGCAGTGGTCTCAAAGTACCGGCCCACGGGCCAGTTGCGTCCCGCGAGCTGGTACTATGTGGCCCGCAGCCAGCTCACAAGTCTGGTACGCGGCCACACTTGCGGGAGCAGCTACACGGGTCTGCATCTCTGTATGATTCTCTAGCTGCTTCTGTGCCAGCACTCGGATCCTTTCGGCTGGCGTCTTCACTAAACGCTGGCCGAAAGGATTGATTAGATTAGTAAGGTCTGCAGGAGGGATCGGTGATCGTGGCTCACAGCCTCCTCCCTGCAACAAGGTAAGCAGGAGAGGGGGCTGTGTATTTTATTTACATGCGGTGCGAGACTGGGCATGATATTGTTATATGTGGGGGGGGGGACTGGGAATCATATTATGGACTGGGAATTATATATATATATATATTATGTACATATGTACACAGCGGCAGCTGTCACCCATTCATGTTAATGATCAGGTGACAGAAGTTGCATATAAGCTCCTGCACACGGCATGTAATGATATGAACTATTATGAGAGACATTCGGTTAGTAATCAATCACTCTCCCTGGACGCAATGATTGTGTATCCAGGGAGAGTGTTATTAACCGCATATAATAATATCACATATCATTACATGCGGTGTGCAGGAGTTTATATGCAGCTGCTGTCACCTGATGATTAACTTGAATGGGTGACAGCGGCCGTGTGTAAACACCAGATTAGGGATTCCTGCTGCAGGAAAATGCAAGTTTCTGACGCAGGAATCCCTAATCGCACCTAAACCTACAGATATGAATGGGGCCTTATTGTGTGTGTATTGGGGTCCGTAGTACCATATCGCATATAGTTAAATTTTATTTTAAAGGAGAACTATGGGGTAAGTGCTTTTCCCCATAGTTCTCCTCAGGATTCATGGGAGGACATAAACTAGCGTCCTCCCGTGGCCCAAAGCTCAGTATACCGGGAGCTACAGCTCGCGGTTTACTGAGACCACTGCAGCCTGGACGGATCCCGACATTACTGTGGAGATCCACCCAGCTGCGTGTTCCTCCAGTCAGGCGAGGGGGTGGAATCCCTGCAGGGAGCGGTGACTGACAGTCATGGCTCTCTGCAGGGAGATGATCGAGAAGTGAGCGAGCGACGGTATTTGTTCGGTCACTTCTCTATCTATTGAGCCGACTTGTGACAGTTTCATTGTCACACGTCGGCTCGAACTATGAGGATGAGTGATTTTCACTCACCTCATAGTTCTCCTTTAAAGTTTGAAATTTGGCGAGCGGCCCCCATTGGAGAAAAAAATTTGTTGTGTGGCCCTCGAGGGAATTGAGTTTGAGACCCCTGCCCTAGAGTGTATGAAGCATGCATGTTTTTAGTCCCCCAGTGCATAACTTTACATTTATCAACATTAAACCTCATTTCCCAAATACTTTAGATGCCCAATCACACAGTGCATTCAGATCTGCTTGTAAGTTGGAGAAATAACGTCACCAGCACTCCAAAGTATAATAAAGCAATAGTCCATTTATTGGCACATTGCCATTCAAATGCAAGCGCTTTAGGGGCCTCAGAGGGTCACCTTCATCAGGCTCAGAATAACAAAGCAATGGAACAGTATGCACCTTAAATAGACATTCAAATGTGAGGTTTAACAGAGACTCCTCCCATTAAGAAAAGGTCAGCAGAGAGTCCATTCCCGCCAACAGAAATTCAAATAAGCATAGCCTGTGAGTGATTGTGGCTAACTAACTGCGCGTAATTGCTAGTGAGCTGTACGGCCGGGAGTTCTGGCAGGCACGGGCGGTTGCCATAGTGACAGGATACTGAGTTGTCTATTGGCGCCGCCCCCTCGTCCACACGCATCTATCGTGTGTGGAGCGCAGGGAAGTTCCGGCTTGCGGTCCAGCCGTCATCTGTATATGAAGGCCGGTTAGTTTTGCGCATGCGCATATACCTGTCAGCTGCATTTTTCATATTGGCCACACCGGATCGCAGGCGCTGTCGTGGGGAAGTAAACATACACAGAATCGCTATTTACAAATAGATTGAAGGAATAGGGAACTAGTATGCTGGACTCAGTGCTGATCGGTTTTCTTATTGAAAAAATGACAGTAGAGATTGTGGCAACAGAAATAAGAGTAAGGCTGACGATAATAAACATAGTTTTCATTCATTTTTCTGCTGTCATACAACATAAGCCCATAAACTGATGACCTCATGGGATCATCATCATAAGTTGAAGTGCATGTATACAGAGTGAGTGAAACTTGTATTACATATGCAATTCATCTGCTGCAGTCATTTGATTGGTGCAGGGGGGAGAAAAAACATTATCCATGACATGATAAAAATTATGCCAACTTCAGGCAAATATACATAAATACAAGTCCGTGGGGCATGGTAATTCAATACATATAATATGCCCTATGAGGGTTTGATAAATGTCATCATAATTTTACATGATGGAGAAAAGATTATAGTATATGTCCTGAGTAGTTTCAATCAATTTTTTCCTGGTGTTACGTCATGGGTAGTCTTTTGGTCCCTGCACTCATAGGGAGGGAGTAGGGGGAAAAAAGGGTTGTGAATGCCAGGAAGCCCATATGTGATGGGTAGGGGGGGGAAGGAAAAAGTGAAAAAATTAGTAAGAGATCTGCCTATGTGCAACACGGCCCACTAAGAAATAATATTGACCAATCTGAAGATCTCTCCGTGGGGGGGGGAGAGAGAGAGATCATAGCATTGTCCATGGGGTGTCGCTATTATCTGTCCTCCAGAAAGCATGCTAGTGAGAGTCTCGAGTTAAGGCCTCTGGGTTGTACACAATCCAATTTTAAAGATCCAAAATGCCTCCCTCTGGAGCAACTGTTTGGCTCTGTCACCTCCCCTGGGATGTGCATGCACCTGTTCGATGACCATGCCCCTGAGTTCATGGATTTGATGTCTAAGTTTCGTGAAGTGAATCGCCACTGGTTTGTTTATATCCAGTGTTTCATTCTTCTGATGTTTGTCAAGTGTCAACCTAATGTTACTCCTGTGCTTTTGAAAGCGGCGTTTGAAGGGCCCAATGGTTTTGTCAATGTATATTAGTGAACAGGGGCACTTGAGCAGGTATACACAGTAATCCGTGTCACAGGTATAGTAGCCACTGATGTTGTACTTTTTGCACGTGTATGGATGTGAAAAATGGTCGCTGCATATAAGGGAGTTGCAGATGTTGCAATGGAAGCATCTGAAACATCCCACTTTTTTTGATAAAGTGATCTGTTTTTTACTGTACTTGGTCCTGGGATCAGCCTGAATGAGCAGATTTCTCAGTGAGTTGCTCTGCTTGTGCACGTGTAATGGTTAGTTCTTCAGACACTGAATCAGACTCACACCAGCCATAGAGCCACACCAGCCATAGAGCCATACACTTTGTGTATGGCTCTACTTGCTGAATCAAATGTGTGTATGAACGGGAGCCAGTCGGAGATGTTCGCTGGGTGCCCGCATATCTAGCATGCGCTTTCTCTAGGGCTACGTCAATTACCATGCTAGGATAGCCCCTTTGGATAAAGCGGTCAGCCATTTGTTTCAATTGGAGATGCGAACCTCAGAGTTTGAGCAAATTCTCATCACTCTGAGGAACTGTGATATGGGTAGATTGTTTTTAAGATGTTGGGGATGTGCACTATCATAACGCAGGAGTGTGTTTCTGTCAGTCGTTTTCGTATATACTGATGTCTGTATTTTACCGTCATCAATCGTGATGAGCACATCTAAGAACGAGATCTCGCTGTCCGAGATGACCAGATTGAAGACGATCCCTGGAAATAGCCCATTGAGGTAATCAACAAAGGCTTCAAACTCCTGATGAGTCCCATCCCACAGTAGGAAAATATCATCGATATACCTTATCCAATCTATTACGTGTTTAGAATATTGTGTGGACTTATACACGGAACACTCCTCTATGTGTCCAATAAACAGATTTGCAAATGATGGTGCTGCTGAGCTACCCATTGCTGTGCCACGTATTTGTTTAAATACTTTATTTTCAAAGGTAAACAGATTATTGGACAGTACAAAATTCAGAAATGAACGCAGCGGGTATGTCATGTGGGCCTTCCTTGTGCAAAAAGTGTTCGACCGCTGTAATTCCTGCCATATTGGGATGCACGTGTAGAGGGACGAAATGTCCATGGTGGCCAGTTTGTAATGTGCACCGATGGTTTCATGTGTGCGCAGTCTCGTAAAGGAAATCTCCCGTATCTTTGATGTAAGCGGGGAGTTTGCGTACCAGTGGGTGAAGTAAGG
>NW_017307659.1:351401-363835 GCF_000935625.1 Nanorana parkeri | reverse complement strand
CACAGTAGGAAAATATCATCGATATACCTTATCCAATCTATTACGTGTTTAGAATATTGTGTGGACTTATACACGGAACACTCCTCTATGTGTCCAATAAACAGATTTGCAAATGATGGTGCTGCTGAGCTACCCATTGCTGTGCCACGTATTTGTTTAAATACTTTATTTTCAAAGGTAAACAGATTATTGGACAGTACAAAATTCAGAAATGAACGCAGCGGGTATGTCATGTGGGCCTTCCTTGTGCAAAAAGTGTTCGACCGCTGTAATTCCTGCCATATTGGGATGCACGTGTAGAGGGACGAAATGTCCATGGTGGCCAGTTTGTAATGTGCACCGATGGTTTCATGTGTGCGCAGTCTCGTAAAGGAAATCTCCCGTATCTTTGATGTAAGCGGGGAGTTTGCGTACCAGTGGTTGAAGAAAGTGATCTATCAACTGTGCCATGGGTTGTGTGATAGAGTCTGTCCCGGAGACTATTGGACGGAATATAAGAGGGTGGGTACCTTTGTGGATTTTAGGCAGTCCGTATAGGACAGGTGTGTGTGTGGGCCACTGACTCCTCAACCCAGCCATTGGATAGGCCAATCTCGACCAGGGCTACTAATTCATTTCTGATGCAACGCATTTTTTCATGCGTGGTTGGTTCATAGCTTGCTGTGTCCGCCAACAGGGCTTTCATACCACGACTATATTCGTCATAGTTCATCATTACAATGGCCCCGCCTTTATCCGCTGGTTTTATTATAATAGTGTTGTCTTTGTGCAATGCTTCAAGGGCATCACAATCTGATTTAGTCATATTGGTATATGTTCTGGCATGGGATTTATTGTGTGTTACATCGAACTTGACGGTCCAAGTATAAGCCTCTATGGCCGAGAATTGGCCTGTGGGAACAAAATTGCTCTTAACCCGAAAGGGTAGGCCACTACGTATGGTAGGGGGAAGCATGCCAAAATGTTGTTTGAGTTTCAGTGTGCGTTCGTATTTGAATGCGTCAACCTCAAACCCAAATGGATCAAAGTGTTTAGTGGGGCAAAAGGAACGACCTTTAGCCAATAAATTGCACTCACCCTCAAATAGCGGATTTTCCTCGGCGGGCGTCCTTTGTTGTAGCGGGATCTGGTTTCTCTGGCCGCCCCTCCTGGATCGTTTCCGTCGGGTACCTGTCCTAAACGGAAGCTGTGATCGCTTTGTGTTGTTGCTGGATTTGCCAAGTGGTTTGAATCACTATCTGTGGATGGGTTTTCCGTAAGCCGATCACTGCTTGAGGATACTCCCCTTCTTTGGTGTTGTTGGGGTGCTTGTCTCCTTCGGAAGGTTCTGGGATGTCTTGTAGTGTTCCCTATCAGCCAAGGGTAGACACGTCCATCCTGGTAGTCGAGGTTGACCTGACGGAATTTATCCCGTTTAATTTGTTTCTGTCGATTTGTTATATACAACAATGTCCTCATTGATTTGTAATAAATCCGTTGTGCTCTTCTCTCTATCCGTCTGTTTGTTGAATTTTAACTTCCTCTATCACTAGGAGCATGAAGTTTAGTGAATTTTGTGTGGTGATTGCACACCACTTTTCGCAAAATTCTCTCTTATTCCTTCCAATTGTGGGTTGGTTTGTAATCCTAAAGCCCCTTGGAATTTTGCGGGCTCTGTAATACTCTGAGAGGGTTTGACCATGTAGTTCTAGGTCAATCTTCCTTTTTTTCAGGCGTTTAATTTCCCTGCATAAATCCGTAACGGTGTCGGTCCCAAACGCTCTGTCCACATCTGTGGGAAATAGAATCGCCTCTACTTCATCCGCAGTGAATGGATGTACACTGGATTGTTGAGTTCCTGGATTGATGTTGCCAGCTGGATCCATGGGCAATGAGGATAATGCAGAATGATGCACAAATGCAGTCTGAGCATGAATGTCCAATTGTAGATGCAGGTGCTCAAAGGGCACGATGTAGGTAAAGTAATCGGGGGTGCGTAGCAAGAGTTGCCAAACGAATTCAGAAATCAAGAGATCTCGCTGCACTCCTTACCGAACAGAAAAGACCCGTATGGCCGGGTGGGTGCTTGTAGTGACCACGTATGGCACCGTGATAGAATCAGAAAGAGAAATAACGTCACCAGCACTCCAAAGGATAATAAAGCAATAGTCCATTTATTGGCACATTGCCATTCAAATGCAAGCGCTTTCGGGGCCTTAGAATAACAAAGCAATGGAACAGTATGCACCTTAAATAGACATTCAAATGTGAGGTTTAACCTAGAACTACATGGTCAAACCCTCTCAGAGTGTTACAGATCCCGCAAAATTCCAAGGGACTTTAGGATTACAAACCAACCCACAATTGGAAGAAATAAGAGAGAATTTTGCGAAAAGTGGTGTGCAATCGCCACGCAAAATTCACTAAACTTCATGCTCCTAGTGATAGAGCAAGTTAAAATTCAACTCTGCCACATTAACAGAGAACTGGCAACCCTTGAATCCACACTCTTCGAGAAACAGACGGATAGAGAGAAGAGCACAACGGATTTATTACAAATCGATGAGGACATTGTTGTATATAACAATTAACAGAAACAAATTAAACGGGATAAATTCCGTCAGGTCAACCTTGACTACCAGGATGGACGTGTCTACCCTTGGCTGACAGGGAACACTATAAGACATCCCAGAACCCCAACAACGCCAAAGAAGGGGAGTATCCTCAAGCAGTGATCGGCTTACGGAAAACCCATCCACAGATAGTGATTCAAACCACTTGGCAAATCCAGCAACAACACAAAGCGATCACAGCTTCCGTTTAGGACAGGTACCCGACGGAAACGATCCAGGAGGGGCGGCCAGAGGACGCGGCATAGAAACCAGATCCCACTACAACAAAGGACGCCCGCCGAGGAAAATCCGGTAATTAATCTATCGTCCCGTCCGCTATCTGAGGGTGAGTGCAATTTATTGGCTAAAGGTCTTTCCTTTTGCCCCACTAAACACTTTGATCCATTTGGGTTTGAGGTTGACACATTCAAATACGAACGCACACTGAAACACAAACAACATTTTGGCATGCTTCCCCCTACCATACATAGTGGCCTACCCTTTCGGGTAAAAAGCAATTTTGTTCCCACAGGCCAATTCTCGGCCATAGAGGCTTATACTCGGACCGTCAAGTTCGATGTAACACAAGATAAATCCCATGCCAGAACATATACCAATATGACCAAATCAGATCGTGATGCCCTTGAAGCATTACACAACGACAACACCATTATAATAAAACCCACGGATAAAGGCGGGGCCATTGTAATGATGAACTATGACGAGTATAGTAGTGGTATTAAAGCCCTATTGGCGGACACAGCAAGCTAAAAACCAACCATGCATGAAAAAATGCGTTGCATCAGAAATTAATTAGTAGCCCTTGTCGGGATTGGCCAATCCAATGGCTGGGTTGAGGAGTCAGTGGCCGCATTTCTCATAAATGAAAATGCACGCACACCTGTCCTATATGGACTGCCTAAAATCCACAAAGGTACCCACCCTCTTTTATTCCGTCCAATAGTCTCCGGGACAGACTCTATCACACAACCCATGGCACAGTTGATAGATCACTTTCTTCAACCACTGGTACGCAAACTCCCCGCTTACATCAAAGATACGGGAGATTTCCTTTACGAGACTGCGCACACATGAAACCATCGGTGCACATTACAAACTGGCCACCATGGATATTTCGTCCCTCTACACGTGCATCCCCAATATGGCAGGAATTACAGCGGTCGAACACTTTTTGCACAAGGAAGGCCCACATGACATACCCGCTGCGTTCATTTCTGAATGTCTGAATTTTGTACTGTCCAATAATCTGTTTACCTTTGAAAATAAAGTATTTAAACAAATACGTGGCACAGCAATGGGTAGCTCAGCAGCACCATCATTTGCAAATCTGTTTATTGGACACATAGAGGAGTGTTCCGTGTATAAGTCCACACAATATTCTAAACACGTAATAGATTGGATAAGGTATATCGATGATATTTTCCTACTGTGACTCATCAGGAGTTTGAAGCCTTGTTGATTACCTCAATGGGCTATTTCCAGGGATCGTTTTCAATCTGGTCATCTCGGACAGCGAGATCTCGTTCTTAGATGTGCTCATCACGATTGATGACGGTAAAATACAGACATCAGTATATACGAAAACGACTGACAGAAACACACTCCTGCGTTATGATAGTGCACATCCCCAACATCTTAAAAACAATCTACCCATATCACAGTTCCTCAGAGTGATGATAATTTGCTCAAACTCTGAGGTTCGCAAGCTCCAATTGAAACAAATGGCTCACCGCTTTATGCAAAGGGGCTATCCTAGCATGGTAATTGACGTTGCCCTAGAGAAAGCGCATGCTAGATATGTGGGCACCCAGCGAACATCTCTCACTAGCATGTAAGCCCCCCCATGTGATAGCAGTCAAAGTAAAGTTTAAAAAAAAACAAAAAACAGTTTTTAAAATTAAAATCAAATCAAATAAATCTAATAATAATATAAAAAAAATTTAAAAGTCCCCCGCGAGCACGCGCGTCGCCACGTAAACACGCCTACGTATGAAAACGACGAACGCGCTACACATGTTGGGTATCGTTTTACTCGTTGTAACCTCATCTTTTATATTTCATTTAAAAAATTGGTATTTTGTTGTGTTTTGGGGCATTTCAATAAATTTATCACTAAATTTTGGGGTTTAATAAGGAGTTGCGCTAATATTGCGCAACATAAACATTTGCAACTACCACCATTATATTGTATAGGGTCTTGGCATTCAGAAAATATATAATGTGTGGGGGTTTTAAGTAATTTTCAGGCCTAAAATGTGGACTATAACACGGGTGCAAAAAATGAAAAAAAGTCATGAAGGGGTTAAAATATAGGCACCACATTGGCCTTGCGCCAATCCATCGGTACCAAGCCAGTCATTAGAGAGTCTCTAAAAATTTGATACAATGGTTTGTGAAATTATACAGCTCGGTTCTTTGAGGACACGTGGGTGTAAGCCACCCGGTCTAGGTGCTTTGTTCACCTTCATTTTGTCTAATGGTTTCTGGACCATATCGATAGTCAGCCATTGTGGTTCATTAGAGGCTATTGCACTGCCATCCCCATTATGGAATTGAGTTACATCCTGTTCCTTGGTGTGCCCAGAGCTGAAGAAAGTATTTCATAGATTTGCCTTCTCTTTGTCCCTTTGTCTTACCAACTCTGAGTTATCTTGTAAGGGGCCTACATGCTCAGACCTGATTTTTTTTAAACTATTAATATTAACCCCTTCATGACCAGTGATGTACAGTGTACGTCACTGGCATCGGGCCCGTTTAAACAGAAAGCCGCTGGGACTCTGTTTAAATTTGTAAAGCCAACTGTCAGCTTTACAATAGAAGTGATTCCCCCGTCCAACACCCCCGCTGTGTTTCCCAGGCTCCTCTGCCCCTCCTACAGGACCCGCTTCTCTGGTGTCGGGGGGGGATGCTGGGGAGGAGATCGGAGACCGGGAGCGATGCAGATTACATCACTTCCGGTCCCATAGCTGTCATTGCTGGGTGGAACCCAAGGGTTATGTCCAACCCTTCCCAATAATTTGTCCACCATATGCCGAACCCTGGCCCAGGGAGACAGCAAACCATTCGGTTGAGGTGATCTGGGTGACAAACTATTCTATCAGTCCTCAGAATGATAGAATCCCTATTACCACAACCTGTATAGGCCTTCCTGCATTACGCTCACCACCCGGACTAGATGGGGTCCTATCTCGGCTGTTAGGGGTAGCACTGACATCTAGGGCTGCCAACTCTGAGTTTGCCACCCGCACATCTTCACCCAACTTAGCAAATTTGTTCTCAAAGACAGGGCTGGCCTTTCTTTTCCGTGAGCCCTTGCCACTCCCCTCTAGCTACAGTAACCCAGCTTCCTACTTGATCATCCTCGCTTACCCCTCCATCCTCGAGATCAACCCCATTAACTGCCTGCTTAGTGAGCAGCAGACTCTTTTCAAGGTTGTCAAGCCTCCTCAGTGTTGCAATTCGCTCTTCCATATCTCTAATGTGAGTGTTTCTTTAGAACTACCGAGTCTAATTATTTCCACACAAGTACCATTGACAAAAATGTAATCAAACAAGTTTTTTTTCTGTTGTAGGAGGTAGTGAGAGTCCTGCAACATTTAGGGCTTCTTCACACTATCTGTGCTGGAAAAAATGGCCAGCACAGCCTGAATGCAAGACAATAAAATTTGCCTTGTCATGGAAGGTGACAGCTCACACCACCGCGTTCTGGTGGTGTGTGCTTAAAAAAAGTACTGCATGCTGTACTTTTTTTTAAGCACACTGCAGTGAGATGCAGCACAACCACATCACACTGAGGTGAGCCTATAGAACTTAATGAAATGTCGCTTGTGACATTTCAATTAAGTTCTAACAAAAAAAAAAGAAACACTGCGATGCAGCTCAATTGAGCAAATCAGCACTGTCCGGGCACACCTTCACCAGCAGCCCTGAGGTGCGGCTGCTGGTGTGAACAAGAGTTTACAGTATAGTCTCAAATGTACCTAGATTAATCATCCTGTGTTGTCCTTAATCAAAACTGGAGCATCTGAAGCAGTTGTCCATAGTAACCTATTAGCTTCTCTCTTTAGCTTGTTCAGTTAAGCTTTGAAAATGAAAGATATAAGCTGGTTACCATGGGCAACTACTTCAGATTCTGTCTGCTCCATTTTTTATAAATTGCCCTCCATTTCATTCCTAAAGTTGAAATGTTTACAAAAGTGATATGCAGAAGGCTCCTTTTCTGAAATGAATACAGGTGAATTCTTTGTGTGTATTGTAGTATAAAAAAACAAGTTTTTCAATATGTCTGAGATTTTAGAACTGCCAGCTCTGGTATATGTCCCTGTATAGCACTGCCATAGGTCTAGGCCCCATTCACACAGGAGAGCTTTGTAGTCTGAATAGCAAATGCTACAACGTTGAATTGGAGGTATCCCATTCTTTTTAAAGGCCCCTGTTTTCGTCTGAGTGTTCTGTTGCTTGTAGCAAAACTCCTGTAGCTCAAAAAAAGACATGGGCTTCTTTTGGGACAGAGTTGAGCATTTTGGCCCTAATAAACTTTAATAAGAGTGCATAAAGATTTGCAAAAAGATGCTTAGTGTGTGTTTTTTTGCCTCGTTACTAGCTTTTCATTGGCTAAAAATGTTTTTTTAAATTGCCTATGCCTAAAACGTGCTTGTACACATGTTAAAAAAGAGCCCAAATACACTTAGCTCAAGTGTGGCCTTAATGCAACAGAACTGTAACTACAATTGGCAATTGCCATCAACATAGTACAGACCTGGGCATTTTTTATCTGGTCCTTTGCCTGTCAGTAGCCAGCCCATGGTCCAGACACGGACCAATCACTGACCTGCACTCCAAAATGGCTGGCCAACAGTGAATGTGCCGGCCATCAAGGCCAGTGCATCCATTGCAAGCCATAGTGCAGCACAGGTCACCTTCCTCTAAAGTCGCTGGTTGCTAGGACTGCTGGTGTTCTAGCAACCAATGATGTCGGGGATCCTCCTCCTCTGCAGTTATTGTTGGGTGGTCCTAATGTCTTTTTGCCCCCAGCATTACAGACATCCTACTCCTTCCTCTCTTGCAGCTCCTGGTGATGTCAGTACTCTCCTGCAGCTCCTGGTGGTTTACATCCTCTCCTGCAGCTCCAGGTTTGTGCCATATGTGAGGACAAGAAGGCTTAATTCAGGGCCCGCACAACACACCTACCATGCATTACAGTTTGGCAGTTGCACGGCATGCATTACTTTTTTCAACCACACCGCAACACACGATATTGCGGCACCCTCACACTGTGGTCAGGATGTGCGTTTGGGCTGGCATTCAAATGAATGGCAAGGATAAGCACCTGCCGCACTGTAATGCACGGTATGTGCATTGCATGGTAGCATGCATTAATCACATGAGAAACTGGGACTCTAAAGACAGCTGGGGAACTATGTGTGTTTCTCATCAAGAACACCAAAACAATTACTTAGCTTTAAAACAAAACCACTCAAATAGCAACCTAGAGATTTGTTGGTTGAGGCAATACTAGTTTTCTTGGCTCACTCCAAAGAACATTTAGAGGGTTATTCACTAAGCTGCCAAATGCAGCCGAGTGAATAACTGAGCCGAAGTGAACTGAGCCGAACGGCGATTGGCTATTCACTTTGGCTCTGTACGGCTGGAACTCTGTACTCTGTGCTTTGGCTAAAATCAGCTGTACATTGGCTGGCTTCAGTCAGCCGAGCATGTTCAGCTTAGCCGAAGTGACTTAGCGGAAGCCGTTTGACTCAGCCGATCCAACATCTGGATCGGCTGAGCCGAACCTCCAGTTGTTCACTTGTTGCTGTTCGCCCTATTCTCCTCCACTACCTCCAAGGTAGCGAGCAGAATGAAAAAATGTAAAGACATTTTTTTTAAAATAATTTGCATAAATGTAATTAAAAAAGAAAGAAAAAGTAAGAAAGTAATAAAAAAACATTTAAAGAAAAAAAAAACAGCAAGGGGTCCCCTTCCCAAACCATACCAGACCCTTCAAGTCTAGTAGGAATTTTAGGAGGGACCCCAAGTTAAAAAAAAATGTGTGGGGTTCCCCCCCAAAAGTCATTACAGGCCCTTTAGGTCTGGAAGTAATTTTGAGGAACCCCACCCCCAAAAATGGGGAAGCAAAACATGGGCCCCCCCCCCTAAAATTCCTAACCATACCCTTGATCCGAGCACAGGGCTGGGAAGGGGGTGGCGAGCAAGCACCCCCAACATACCAGGCCACATATCCTCAGCACTTGGAGGGTACTTTTCCAGTGTGCCGATGGGGACAAGGGCCTCTTCCCCACAAGCCCTGGGGCATTGGTTTTGGGGGGGGCTTATTTGCATTGGGGTACCCCTTTATTTTAGGGTCAACCAGATGCGCCCCTTGTGAATGAGTAAGAGGTACTTGTACTAAAAGGGTTAAATAAAAATGTAAATAAAAAGCCCAGACTTTTAAAAAATAATCCTTTCTTTGAAAAAAAAAAACACAACAAAAGGATTTTGACAATTAAAGGGGTTCTAAAGCCTCCCATTGTTTTGCCTATACTTCCTGCGGACAAGCAGTAGATATAGGCAAAAAGTAAAAAAAAAAAAAACAGCGGTTCAGACTAACCTCATTATCGCTGCGCGCTCCCGCGGCGAGAGTCCGGAACTGTTCATGCTGCCGCAAAGGATCTTGAGGCGGGCGCATGCGCAGTTGGGATTCTCGGCCGGGAGACGAGCAGAGACGCAAGGTAAGTCTATGGACGCGTGCACCCGCCTGCAGACACCGCTAGATCGGAAGTGCCTGTAAGCAGAGAGGAGTCGGCTCTGGATCGGACAGATGAAAACATGGGGAAAGAAGAGGAAGATCGGATTAAGAGACATCATTTAAGGTAAGTGCTGACATTAACATGGGAGGGGGAAGGAAAAAAATGTATCCTTTAATGTCACTTTCATTTATAATTTTGACAATTAAAAAAAAAAAATTAAAATCGATCAAACTTGTGAATAGCCTGTACAGCAGCACTTCGGTTCGACTAAACTGAAGGGCTCCCGCGGACCGAAGTGAGCCGAAGGATCAGCCAAAGGTACGGCTAGATCCTTCGGCTCCTTTGTGAATAACCCTCTTAGATTAGTCTTGGTTCTGGTCATCCTCCCCAAGAATATGTGAAAATTCAATGATGGAAATGTTTTCCAATTTCCAGGAACCTACAAAAATAAAGCTCATAATGTCACAGCATTCAACACTTTTCTTTTTATAATGCTTTGTATTTTCATAGCCCAGGTTGTTAAGCACATGCTTTAACCATATAATAAAATGATTTTGGAGGGATTGTCAAACACAAAATGTTTTTTCAGTTTTGGGTGCAGTAAGGTAGGGCTCAGTTTGCTGTCATTTCTTCATTTCACTACAGTATGAATTTGCCATGAAGTCTTTTGAAAATGTTTTCATAAATGTGACATGTTGAGTCCTGCTTTTTGTCACTGACTTTTCTACATTCTCGAAATGTCACTATGAGATGAGTAATACCTGTCCTGCGCATCATGACAGAGCTGATGGGAGATTGAGCCCTGCCCCTTGCCACCCAAATACTGAAAGCAGGTAAAATAAAACTTCCCTATTGTGCTACATTTGTACTATAAGCCATATTTTTTTAAAGTGTTGTACACCTGCAAAAACAAAACTAACAAATAAATCTGTGACATGTAAAAGAAATTCTAATATCCATGCTGCTTGTGTATTACAGAATGACAGATAAAAAAAGGAATAGATATACTAGGGAAAAAGTTGTGTCAGTTCCATAGGTCGAGAATATAAACAAATTATATTAAATGATGCTTTTTATTTAGTTATCTTAAAATATGTATAATAAAGCATTCTAACCAACACATTGTAATTCTTGTTAACTTTCTGCACACATTCCTGGCAAGTTGTAGACTTGCAGAACACTTGCAGCACAAGTTCTAGTTGACACGTTTTGAATTTGTAGCAAATTTGCTTGGCAAGTCTACAGCAAGAGTCCTGTGGGTCTTAGCAAGAGCTCTGCAAGTGTACAGCACTTTTGCAAAGCACTTTGATCTGGAGACTTGCAATGCAGACTTGCTGTAATTGTGCAACAAAATTGTGACGCTTGGCAAGTCTGCAATACTTTAGCAAGTCATTTTCAAACTTGCAGCTCTATTGCTTGCTATCTGGGTAGGCTGTGATGGACTGTCAGAGTCGGGCAGTGAAGCCACAGAGGTGGAGGTACATAGCTCTATGGGGAAATATTTCCCCACTAAGAAAGATATTGAAGCAACGCTGCAACTTATAGAGGAATTACATGAGAGGGAGACGAGCCTTCAGAAATTCCATGAAAGGATAGAGGCACTGGAAGCAATGGTTCCACCGATACTGACAGGATATTCATCTATGTGTGTGGGAATGAAAGAGTGCCATAACCATATCCAGACCCTGAGATCACTTGCTGATGAACTGGAAGATAGACAGCACCAGAGCATTAAGATAAGAGGAATACCAGAGACAACAGGACCAGAAGAGCTCTCAAGGTCAGTGCAAGGCATTTTCAATAAATTCCTGGATAATACAGAAGGAGTTCTCTTCGCCCACTGACCCAAGCACTGAAAGATATCAATAGGGACACCCATTCCACCTACGGGTAAGGAGAAATGGATAGTTGCACATTGGAGGATATACCTGGTTTTTCTAAAGTATTGGGATTGTCAGCATTGGAAATAAAGGCTTGGCCAGACCCTCCAACTCCAGATTTGCCTCAGGTCCCAGGGTGGGAGCAGTGGAAGTTGATACACCCCAGTGGACATCGAAAAGAGGGAGAGGGTATAGGAGGATCTGGGAACAATTGAAAGTAGCTGATAGAGCCTTTGGGAACTGATTATGGCCAAAGCCTAGATATCTGGAAAATAATCTCTGACGTTTAAAGACATTAGGGGTCTCCGTAAAGAGGACCTGTTATGTGAATTGGCTATCACATAGGGGATTTCTTAGCCCCCTATGTGATAGCAATAAAGTTGTGTAAAAAAAAAAGTAAAAAAATTAATTAATAATGACAAATAAAAAAATTAAAATACCACTTTTTTTTTTAAGTCCCCCGCCCCCCCACATACACATGCAAACATGCATCGGGTGTGCCAACGTGCGAAAGCGACGATTCGGCCTATTGTGCCGCACATGTTATATATCGCTGCGAATGTCAGAATGAGAGCAATCATTTTAGGGTTAGGATTAGTATCATTAATTACTGATAACACTAAACTGATGAGCGGTAAAAGCTTTTAAAGTGTCACCTATGGCCAGTTTTGGGTGTGGTTGTTTTCTGCAACTTTGTGGGCGCGCGCAATTTTAAAGCTTGACATGTTTGGTGTCTATTTACCTGACGTGACCCCATATTTTATATTTTACCAAAAAATTCGGGTGATAATGTATGTTTCATAACATTTCATAGGGAAACAGGTTTTATTTTTCAAAATTTAGGGTACTTTTTTTGTTATATAGTAAAAAATAAAAACCCCAGTGGTGATTAAATACCACCAAAAGAAAGCTCTATCTGCCCCCAAAATGTTTTATAAAATTTGTTTCAGTACAGCTTTGCATGACAGAATAAACGTTAGTCAAAGTACTGCAGCGCTGAATACTAAAAAATGGCCTGGCCAGGAAGGGGGTTCAACACCCTGGTCTTCAAGTGGTTAAGATAAACATATATGTGTTTTTTTTATATGTATGTGTATGAATACATATATATGTGCGTGCGTGCGTATGTATGTATGTATGTACACATACATACTGTGTGTGTGTGTGTGTGTGTGTGTGTGTGTGTGTATATATAT
>NW_017307659.1:284588-350985 GCF_000935625.1 Nanorana parkeri | reverse complement strand
TATATATATATATATATATATATATATACTGTGTTTCCCCCGAAAATAAGACACTGTCTTTTATATTTTTTTTAGGTTCAAAAAAACACACTAGGTCTTATTTTCGGGGTATGTTTTATTTTTGTTTTTAATGTATAACAATCCAAAATGAATGCAAATCCAAATGAAATAATCCAAAATGGCAAAGTTAAGAATAGGATGGTCAGGGGTGCCGTACCTTTCCAAGAGCAATTTGGTAACCAGAATGAGCGAAGCGCACTTTCACTATAGATTCCTCACAGGCAGAGTGCATTTGGTATCACTCCGCCTGTGCCAGGAGCCGGCGCTATAGAGGAAACATCGGCTTATGCGGGTGTGCTCCCTGCACTGCTGCTTCGCTTCCTCTAGCGCTGGCTTCGTTGGCACCGCTGATTCTCTCCTGCGGCTATTTAAGCTCCCCCTTATGCCTTAGCGGCCATAGGAATGGTCACAACTAGGTCTTATTTTCTGGGTAGGTCTTATATTTTAGCAATTCCCAAAAATGGTACTGGGTCTCAATTTCGGGGTAGGTCTTATTTTCGGGGACACAGGGTATATATATGTGTGTGTGTGTGTGTGTATATATATATATATATATTGGAAGGCTAACTTGTTCGCCTGGATTTGTGGGAGGAGTCTGCACCTTCACAGCCCTCATAAGCCGGCCACTCAGGCTTCCGGGGACGTGAGGTGTTCCAGTGTGAGGTTAGTGTGACCTTCCCAGCGGTAAGAGACTTCACTTCTGGTTCAACTTCGCGTCACGTCCGGCGCTTCGTACCGATGGCGGCTGCCGGCTCTTCTACTTGCCTATCTAGGCGCTCCATTCCCCAGCATACCCGCTTATTTTTCGTCCTACAGGAACGTGTGTGTCGGCGCTGTCCGCGAGCGGCGAGGTATCGGCTCCATCCCTTCCACAGCTACACGAGCATCAAGAGGTTATAACTATTCTTTCAGAATCGATCAGTGTCAGTTACATACATGTACTGGGGAGCGCAGGTTGCAGTTATGGCATGGCATGTTATACATTTCATCTTGGCACAGGGCATGAAGGTATAAATCATTTGTATAGATGCGGTCAGCATCAGGTCACATTGCACCGCTCGGCGCTTGTCGTTTTCTTTCAGGGCTGGTCACAATCATCACTTGTCTCATTACTGTGCAAACTTTAGTCTGCCTGTACACCGCTGCATGCATGGCGCTGTGTCTGGATAGGTGCATGTATCACTGCGCACACCTGTTGTTAATGCAATGATTGACTAAATCCCAGTTAATTTTTCTTTCATAGACGTGACACAACCTGTTATGTTACATATTTTTTGCAGGTGCACTAGGATTGGTTGCCTCACCAGTTCATTGCAGTTCTCATCAATTAGATCACATTTGCATACACATGCTCATACATGGAATTTCGGGCTCACTCACACATAGGGATCACCTTGAGGATTTCGTGGCACTACAGTTCAGGCCAGGTCCTCAGGAGCTCCCTTTGGTGACTAGCATGGTTCGCATCAGGGGCTATCCTTACATCATGTCTCTACTCGTTTTTCAAACAACTGGTCGCCCAATTCAGACAGAGTTCATAAAAGAGAGGGGAGGGGGCCTTAGACTCACGTTTATAACGTACTTACTTTTCCATATTTCGGCTTCTTTTAAGCACTTCAGGGCATCACGCAGCCCATATCACACGTGCAACACGGCACATCATTTTTATTATAGATAGATAGATGGCCTACATTATTTTTATTATGTTTTCGGAAGACCTGAGGCTAAAGGTAGCATATACGTTAGTGACTCAGGCTCATTCATATGTCACTTGATGCATACATCTTACGCTGACTATTAGTTCATAGTAGCATCTGGTCTGCTCCACCCACGTTGACAGTTAGGCACTGGACGTCACAAGCCAGCTTTCAATTTTCGGTGCAGGGTAGACTCCCGGCATGAAGGCTACGCACATACACCCATTTTCAAACTTATCTATAGTCACCTGTTCACGGGTCATTTACAGGCGGGTCATTTCACTCTTGTTCTCATGTTTTACAGTTCGGATTATCAGTCATATCTCATGTTTCTGAAAGTGTGGATGTGACATCTCTACCGGCAACTCCTGCCAGAGGTTCTGTGTATGGACTATCCCCAGGCTCATTCTGGAGCTTCAGGAGAGAGGCATCCCCTTTCGTGCCACCGCAAGGAAAGCGGAACTGTTTAAATTATTGTTTCCCCCTGCAGCCGCTAGCGGCAGCTCGCAGCAGGTGTCAATGCAGACAGTGGTTACAGCACTGACGCAGATTCACTCCACATTGAATGTCATCACAACGTCACTACATGATCTACAACATAGAACGGAGACTTTAGAAAGGCAGGCTGTGACCGTTCCAGCCACAGCGGTGCAAGATGTCCCCAGCACCTCCTCAGGTTTTCCCGGGTTGTCTAGCACCCCAGTGCCCCTCAACACAGGTACAGCTAACACCCCTCCTAACATTACGCCAGCACATTTCGTCCCAGTCAATCTGAGGAAAGAAATATTAGAAGGCAAAGATGTGAACCTGGCTTCACTTTTCATAGCGGCACACAACGTCTCCGATAATAAGTCTTACGCTTGCGGAGAAGTGTCGGTTATATTGAAAGCTAGGGACCCGAGGTTAAACAGGAAACTCCATTCCCGAATTTGTTCTCCCTCTCGGGACACATGGAGAGGTCATTTGTTCAGCGAGTCCCAATCGTAGGGAGAAGCTGGACGCATATTTGCATCTAGTGGTGGATCTGGGTTATAAGTACGGTGGCCACGCCTTTTTTTACGATTATCACAGGGCCTTTTCAGTCAAAGCAGCAGCTGGACTCGCTCAATTCCAGTTCACAACCAACTGGGGCAGAATTGACACATAGGTATTCTGCAGACATTTCGCAGGGCTCAAATCTCCAGTTTGACATGTCAGTCATCCGCACACACGGCCAACTGGTGCCCCACGCCTGCACCATCAGACATGGCCACGACATACAAACAACCAGGATTGCTGCCTAATCCACCTAGTGCAGTATCGGCACAATTCGACAAATTGGGCAGGCCAATTCAGTGTTTAGGCAAGGCCCAGATTTGCAATAATTTCAATTACAAATTTTGTAACTGCCCGCAGCGTTGCTTATTGCATGTTTGTTCCGTCTGCTTTAGGGCTCACCCCAAGACCACTTGCACGGTCAGAAATTCTCAAATTTCTTGACTAAGCCAGGTGAATGTGGATGCTTTGGTTTTTTTTTGCAATTTCATTCAGTTAGTTCCTTCGTTAGCTACATTTTTGAGTGAAGGTTTTACAAACGGTTTCAACACAAGATTCATAACGTTGCCACAGTCGACTTATGACTGTGGTAATTTGAGGTCAGCACTGGCCGATCCTTTCACAGTTGACGCACTATTACAGGTGGAACTGGCCAAAGGCTTCATGCTAGGCCCCTTTGATGAACCTTCTTTTTCAATGTGGAGAGTCAGCCCCATCGGGTTGGTGTGCAGGAAATTTTCAAATAAACATCATCTGATCTATGATTTGTCGGCCCCTCATTCTGTGCATACTCCTAGTTTAAATGCATTAATACCATCAAGGAGTTTGGCCTCAAGTATTCCTCTGTCGATCAGGCGGTGCAATACATCATCCAGTCGGGTAAGGGTTCATGGTTATCCAAGGCAGATATTTCAGACACCTTCAAATTGTTACCTATCAAACAGTCATTGTGGCAGTGGCACGGAGTCAAATGGAGAGAGCAATATTATTTCGCTACCAAACTGACCTTCGGTTCCAAAAGCAGCCCATGGCTGTTTGATACATTTGCCCAGGCTCTGCACTGGGTGTTGGAGGAACAGTCACATTGTCAGAAAGTCTTACACTATTTGGATGATTTTCTGCTCATAGAATCTCCCGACAGAGTACCTTTTGGGACCTTGGGATCTTGCTGGACACGTTTAGGACACTCAAAGTCCCAGTTGCCGCACACAAGGTAGAAGGTCCTCTCAAAACCATAACCTTTTTAGGTATCATTTTATATACAGCTACCATGTGAACCAGTTTGCAACTAGACAAACTGGCCAGGATCAGAAACGCCATGCATACACTGGCAGTATCCCCAGTGTGTTCCAGGAGGACGTTGCAGTCCCTGTTAGGCATGCTGAACTTCGCAATGCGCATCATTCCGCAGGGTAGGGCGTTCATTTCCAGGCTGCTAGCTTTGTTGCCCACAGCCCCCGACCAGGATTCGTCGATACATATCGATGTTGCTGGACGCGGTGATCTGGTGATGTGGGACAAGTTCCTACAGGACTGGAACGGCATTTCCATGTTCATCCCACAAGCCACTTGCTCATCCCCACAGGTGGTCACGGATGCAGCAGCATCTTCAGATTTTGCGGCCATTTTTGGCCCCCATTGGTTTGCCAGCCCATGGCTGGTAGAAGTAGAGGGAATAGTGGCATTTTCTCAAACATCCTCGTTATTCGAGATCTACCCCATAGTAGCGACAGCTAAAGCATGGGGCCCGTCATGGTCAGGACATACAGTCATATTCCACACAGATAATCAAGCTACTGCAGACATTATCAACAAAGGTAGATCAAAGTCCCTGATGAACATGTCATTTCTTCGTAGGCTAACATGGCTTTCCCTTCAACACAAGTTCAATATAATTTGTCGTTACCTTCCTGGTGTATGTAACGTGGCGGCGGATGCTCTGTCCAGATTTAAATTCCATATTTTCTTCCAACAGAACCCGGATGCGGATCCTACGCCAGTTCCCGTATTCCAGCATCTAGTTCTGGACTAGAGAGGCACCGGTCAAACGCGGCCAAGCTAATTAATAACTCCCTGTCAAACAATACCCGCAAGGCATATGATGTGGCGTGGAAAACTTTCAATGTTTTCCAGGGCAAATACGTTACTCAAGATCCCAGTAGTATAGCTTACATATTAACTTTCATCTCATACTGTCATACGGACCTCAAACTTGCGTATAATACTATCTGATTATACTTGGCAGGTGTGCAACATTTCCTTGCATTAAATTACCCAGGTAGACAGTCTTTGTTTTCCACGCATCCCGTCCAAGCCATTCTCAAAAGGCATCCAAAAATCAGGTTACCCATATCCGGCCACTTATTTAGGGCCATGTCCATCATGTTGGACAGATCACCGTTCGGTGATACCCAAAGTGTAGTTTTTAAAGCTGCAATCTACTTGGCCTTCTATGAGTTCTTGAGGCCGGGTGAATTTACCCCCTCCAGCTCCATATCTGTCCCGATTCTCAAGAGGAATTTGAATCGTTTCCCTAATTATTATTTGTTAACTCTTGAGCGTTGCAAGACGAATCAGGTAGGTGCACCGACACAGATCCAGTTGTTCCCCTCTGGCAATGCTTGGTGCCCAGTATCAGTGCTGGATTGTCTCATGGCCAAATTGTCACAGATACCGCCGCATGGGCCTTTGCTGCCTTTTCCAAGTACCCCTCTCTCCTCACAGCAGTTCATTTTACACGTCCGCCTGCTCCTCGGGCAGTTAGGGGTCAATCCTAAATACTATTCAGGGCACTCGTTTCGCATAGGGGCAGATTCAGCAGCCTCCCGGCATGGAGTGCCTGTGCACGTTATTGAACGACTGGGCAGGTGGAATTCCGCATGCTTCAGCAGGTACATTCCAAATCCACAAGTGGAGATGGAAAGAGCATTTTCTAAGTTGGCTGTATAATGTAGTTACGAATAAAGATCTGTTATTTCTAAATTGTTGGCCTTTGCCCCCTTATTGGCGTACTGTCCACCTGGACCATGGCACACCTCAGGTCGGTATGTTTGTCTATTTGTCTATTTATTTCTCCGTACAGGAAGGAAACACATACATGAGTAGTCGGGCAGTCCGGTCTTCAGCAGTTCCGTGCCATGCATGTGCATTCGAGTACAAGTAAGCAGACTCTGATTACAAGTTGGAAGGCTAACTTGTTAGCCTGGATTTGTGGGTGGAGTCTGCGCCTCCACAGCCCTCATAAGTCGGCTGCTCAGGCTTCCGGGGACATGAGGTGTTCCAGCGTGACCCTCCCTCCCTTCCCCCGGTTTTCACTCACCACATACTCCGATAACAGAAACTCAGCCACGAAGTGGTAGGCCACGTAAAATGACAGAGCGGGCTTGGCAGATGCTGAAGCACACAGTGCGCAGAAGTCGCCAACTGTCTGCAGAGTCAATAGCTACACACCTCCAAATTTAGTGTTGCCTTCAGATTGGCACAACAACAGTGCGTAGAGAGCTTCATGGAATGCGTTTCTATGGCTGAGCAGCGGCATTCAAGTCTTACATCACCAAGTGCAATGCAAAGCATCAGATGCAGTGGTGTAAAGCACGCCGTCACTGGGCTTTAGAGAGGTAGAAGTGTGTTCTCTGGAGCAATGAATCACGCTTCTCTGTTTGGCAATCCAATGGATGTGGGTGGGTTTGGTGGTTTCCAGTAGAACGGTACTTGCCAGACTGCATTGTGCCAAGTGTAAAGTTTGGTGGAGGGGGGGACTATGGTGTGGGGTTATTTTTCAGGGGTTGGGCTTGGCCCCTTAGTTCCAGTGTTGTGCCAAGTGTAAAGTTTGGTGGAGGGGGGGATTATGGTTGTTTTGCAGGGGTTGGGCTTGGACCCTTAGTTCGAGTGGAGGGAACTCTTAAGGCATCAGCATACTAAGACATTTTGGACAACTTCATGCTCCCAACTTTGTGAGAACAGTTTGTTCCAACATGACTGCACACCAGTGCACAAAGCAAGGTCCATAAAGACATGGATGAGCGAGTTTGGGGTGGAGGAACTTGACTGGACTGCACAGAGTCCTGATCTCAACCCGATAGAACACCTTTGGAATGAATTAGAGCGGTTACTGCGAGCCAGGACTTCTCGTCCAACTTCAGTACCTGACCTCACAAATGTTATGAGAGCGGTGGGGGGGAGGAGATATGAGGGAAGGTAATGGTGGTGAATTATACACTGTGTCCCTCTGTTAGCTTAAAAAGTGTTGACACTACTATTTTACTATCTCAACTGTTGAAAGTGGCATAGCATCATTATTGCGTGTGAGAGCCAAGAATATAAGGATGCAGTGTCTTATGCCAAAGAAATAGACAGGATTATTATTGTACTATATAATTCCTTTTACAGAATAAGGGTATTAGACCATAATCACTCTCCAAGTGATATATCTCAGAAGGGCTCTATTGTTTTCCATTTAGTTTAGCAGTATGGTTTGCTGCAGGTTATGTAACCTAGCTATGGGGGCCAAATATGCTAGGTGCCCAGTATAGGGTGACCCATATGAGAGCATGTTGTATAGATGACATATTGGGCACAAGTTTGTTTGTTTTTTTGCATAATGTGGGTGTTGTGTATTTATATAAGTAAATATTACTCGATGAATAAATTATGTTTACTAAAAGGGAGTTATAGGGTGTAGAAGACACCCAGGGGAGGGATGGATGTGTATGTAACAGTAAAGAGTATGTAATGAGGGAAGTATATGGTTACATATGAATAAAAAAGTAGGTGGGAGGGTTGACAATTATTGAGGGGAGGGGTAAATGGTAATGTACAATATATATATATATAATTAATATAGGGGTACTATGTTATTATTTGTTCACAAAGGATTATTAAGGGAGCTGTGGGTTATTACCAGGGCCGTCTTTACCGTGGGGCAAAAGGGGCAGATGCCCTGGGCCCCATAATTTACAGGGGCCCACAGCAGCTGTCCCTTTCACCCCCCAGCGGCAGACAGAAAAAGAGCTGCAGCAGCGCTGGTGGGGAGACAAGACCGGCCATCCTCCGTAGCAGCCAGCCTGTGTGAAGTGACCGGCCGTCTGTCCGTGGGTGTCTCCTGCTGTGATCTCCTCCCCCGATGCCTGATGCAGAGATCCGGCAGGCATGGAGGGGGAGGTACAACCAGACAGCACAGGCAAATGTAAAAAAACAGTTAACATAATTTAGTATTTTCATTTGCACTCATCTGTCATGGACAGTACATTTTAACACTTGCACACAGGCTGGGGCCTGGGAACAGAATTGAGAAGGAAGAATCTGGACTGTATTGCATTGACTTGCACATCACTAAACACGTGCTAAAATGTATATTCAGTCCATGTGTTCAGTGATATGCTGTGCAATTGCAATACAGATTTTACTAATATATCCATCTTCTGTACTACGTGTTAATCATACAAATAGATTTCAATTAAAAGTCTTATTGTATGATTTATGAAGTAGTTAAAAGCTTTTTTTTATTTAGGAGCCCATCTTATTTTATCCGCACTCTCATAGTTTTTGCAAAATCCACCTTTTTAAAGGGTATCTATGATCATTAACCAAAAAATAAATATTGTGAGAATTTAGCTCCAAACGGCAGCGCATGAAGGACACTTCCACTCGCTTACTTCTTTGCAAGGGTTCCTCACTTTTATTGACTCATTCACAGACGTTTTTGCCTCACAGGTGCTTCTCCAACAGGTTAACACAAAGTTCAGCTTATCCCTTCAGCAACATAACATTTGTAAAGTCTCACTGACTTCAGGTTGTCTCTAACTAAAGTGGCCACATAGGCTGGTTCTCCTCAACTGGCCACACAGGCTGGTCTTTTCACCACACAAGTGGCTTTGCTCCCCAGTCCGCCAGACACACAGTCTGGTTCTAGGATGGGGCTGCTTTCTTGGGGGGCTGGGAGTTCTTGTAGGGGCCTTAAAGGAGAACTATAAGGTGAGTGCTTTTCACTCACCTCATAGTTCTAGCCAACCTGTGACAATGAGACTGTCACAGGTCGGCTCAGTGGATCGGGAACACATACCGGCGTTTGCTCACCTCTCGATCCTGCCACGCCTCTCTGCCGTGACAGGGGAGGGGCTGGATCCCCCCCCCTCCCCGCCAGCGCTGACTAGTTTGTAGAGACGCCAAATGGATGTCCTTCCTCAATGCAGTGGCATAATTTCACTCTGCCTTGTGAGTATGCACTTACTTGTGTCATCATTCTAACACAAGTAGGGTATACAAGGTGCGAATTTCGGCTGGTTTGTTAATAAAGTGGCCAAATTTCACACAGTGGGTGCCCCTGTCTGCATCCTTCTGCCTGGCAACCCTCAATCAGCTGATTGAAGGAACAGGTTGGAAAATTCTTGGCCGTTTGGGTATTCTAACAACAGTGGCCTATTAATTCTAGGGTGCTTCTTTATTATGATTATTGTTTTTGGACCACAAACCCTTTGCATGAAAGGGTATGATACTATTATCTGAGAAGCAACCAATGCCTTGCGGCCTCAGGAATATCGGCGGCTCGGAGGTGTCTGCGGACCGTGCTTTATATAGCTCCTTTGCGAGCTTGTTTTGGAATTCCAGTTTAAGGTGTATGTCCGCCTATCACCTCTCCTCCATCATTCCTTGGGGGGGTCCACCATGTCCTCTGGCACGCTTGGATCTTGGGCTCCTGCCCTGCTGGTTCGATCGGGCACACGCGGATTACTCTCTATATCGATCTCCTGAGGAAGCGATTGGAGCACGAAACGCATTGAGAATTACCATTCCTGTTCAAAGAAGAGGCAGTTGAGTGCTGTATGATCATAAGAACATATCATACCAATTATGTTTGTTATGGTTGTTTAGCCTCATTATGTAATCCTTGAATAGTTTCTTTAGAAATGAGTTTGATTCCTTGAAGTGTGCACATAATAATTATGCTTTTAAGTATTTTTAACGTCTGTATAATAAAGAATTTTTGATTGATTATGCTGTAATTTCTTGGTTTTGTCACTTGGTGCCTTAAAAGCCCCATTTCCCCCTTTCTTTTTATGATGATGTCAAAGGCTCGTGATGGGTTGCAGTTGGGTTTCACCTTAGTAGCTGATGGTTAATGTCACCTTGAAAAAAAGGGGGCTCTACGTCCTCAGTGATTGTATTTCATGTTGTTACTTCACATATATCCAAATCTGACCTAAATAAAACATTAAAAAACCTGACTTTTTTTCCATTTAGTATCTAATAGTAAAGACTATGAAACTTGTTTGCTGTATATTATCATACAGGACTTTCCACAGTAGCAGCAACACTGTCTGCCTCTTATGTATAAACCGATCATTCATAACATTATGACATGAATGACATTTATTATTTCGTTACAAAAGCACCTGGAAGTTAACATTTTGTCCCTAAAGTAGATGTGTTGGAAGCAGACAAAATGGGCAAGAGTAAGGATTTGAGCGACTTTGACAAGGACCAAACAGTGGATGGCCAGGTGCGTATGTGTCTCTTACCTGTGAAAGAAATGACACCAGGATACACTATGGGAAGATGGCAAGCTGGTGGAGGCAGTGTAATGCTTTGTACAATGTTCTGCCGTAAAGTTTGGATCCTGCCATCCATGTGAATGTCACTTTGATACATACCACAAACCTGACCAAGTGCACCCCTTCATGGAAATGTTATTTCCTAATGGAAGTGGCCTTTTTGAGCAGGATAATGCACCCTGCTACACTGTAAAAAATTGTTTAAGAATGGTTTGAGGAACACAAAAACAAGTTCAAGGCAGAGGCGGCTCTCTAATTAGGCGAGTTAGGCGGTCGCCTAAGGCCTCGCCCTCACGGGGGCCTCGCAGCTGCCTAACTCGCCATCAGTGGCTGGTGAAAAATGCCGGAGCGGACCGGGCCTTCAAACGGCCGCCGCAGCGGCGATCACAGCTAGCTTTTATCTCTCTCCTCCGGCCGCTCTGTAGCTGCAGCGGCCGGAGAGGAGAAAAGCCGATTCAGCTTTCAGCTGCTCTCTGCTCTAATGCCCTGCGGGCATTGCCCGCTTCCATCGTCGTGCTCCTCTGCAAGAACGTGCAGCTCCTCCCACTCTAGCTGCTATGGGCTGGGAGGAAGCCTGCATTGGCCAGTTGACAGAAGGAGGGCAGGTCCTGGAAGCAGGAAGACGGCTGGAGGGTTCACAGCAGAAAACATAACTACTCCCCCCCCCACCAGGAGAGGAAGAGGGAAGAACAACAACAACCTTTATCCCCCCTCTATACTCTGCATCCCCTCACTATGCGTCCCACCCCTGCACTCTGCATCCCACCCCTGTGCTCTGGGTCCCACCGCCTGCGTCTCAACCGTGCTGTGCATTCTACCCCTGCGCTGTGCATCCCATCCCTGTGCTGTGTGTCCCAGCTGACCTGCGCACTCTACGTCACACCTCTGTGTCCCCTCTCTCTAAACTCTGCGTCCCACCCCTGCACTCTGCGTCCCACCCCTGCGCCACCCCTGCACTCTGCATCCCACCCCTGTGCTCTGGGTCCCACCGCCTGCGTCTCAACCGTGCTGTGCATTCTACCCCTGCGCTGTGCATCCCATCCCTGTGCTGTGTGTCCCAGCTGACCTGCGCACTCTACGTCACACCTCTGTGTCCCCTCTCTCTAAACTCTGCGTCCCACCCCTGCACTCTGCGTCCCACCCCTGCGCCACCCCTGCACTCTGCATCCCACCCCTGTGCTCTGGGTCCCACCGCCTGCGTCTCAACCGTGCTGTGCATTCTACCCCTGCGCTGTGCATCCCATCCCTGTGCTGTGTGTCCCAGCTGACCTGCGCACTCTACGTCACACCTCTGTGTCCCCTCTCTCTAAACTCTGCGTCCCACCCCTGCACTCTGCGTCCCACCCCTGCGCCACCCCTGCACTCTGCATCCCACCCCTGTGCTCTGGGTCCCACCGCCTGCGTCTCAACCGTGCTGTGCATTCTACCCCTGCGCTGTGCATCCCATCCCTGTGCTGTGTGTCCCAGCTGACCTGCGCACTCTACGTCACACCTCTGTGTCCCCTCTCTCTAAACTCTGCGTCCCACCCCTGCACTCTGCGTCCCACCCCTGCGCCACCCCTGCACTCTGCATCCCACCCCTGTGCTCTGGGTCCCACCGCCTGCGTCTCAACCGTGCTGTGCATTCTACCCCTGCGCTGTGCATCCCATCCCTGTGCTGTGTGTCCCAGCTGACCTGCGCACTCTACGTCACACCTCTGTGTCCCCTCTCTCTAAACTCTGCGTCCCACCCCTGCACTCTGCGTCCCACCCCTGCGCCACCCCTGCACTCTGCATCCCACCCCTGTGCTCTGGGTCCCACCGCCTGCGTCTCAACCGTGCTGTGCATTCTACCCCTGCGCTGTGCATCCCATCCCTGTGCTGTGTGTCCCAGCTGACCTGCGCACTCTACGTCACACCTCTGTGTCCCCTCTCTCTAAACTCTGCGTCCCACCCCTGCACTCTGCGTCCCACCCCTGCGCCACCCCTGCACTCTGCATCCCACCCCTGTGCTCTGGGTCCCACCGCCTGCGTCTCAACCGTGCTGTGCATTCTACCCCTGCGCTGTGCATCCCATCCCTGTGCTGTGTGTCCCAGCTGACCTGCGCACTCTACGTCACACCTCTGTGTCCCCTCTCTCTAAACTCTGCGTCCCACCCCTGCACTCTGCGTCCCACCCCTGCGCCACCCCTGCACTCTGCATCCCACCCCTGTGCTCTGGGTCCCACCGCCTGCGTCTCAACCGTGCTGTGCATTCTACCCCTGCGCTGTGCATCCCATCCCTGTGCTGTGTGTCCCAGCTGACCTGCGCACTCTACGTCACACCTCTGTGTCCCCTCTCTCTAAACTCTGCGTCCCACCCCTGCACTCTGCGTCCCACCCCTGCGCCACCCCTGCACTCTGCATCCCACCCCTGTGCTCTGGGTCCCACCGCCTGCGTCTCAACCGTGCTGTGCATTCTACCCCTGCGCTGTGCATCCCATCCCTGTGCTGTGTGTCCCAGCTGACCTGCGCACTCTACGTCACACCTCTGTGTCCCCTCTCTCTAAACTCTGCGTCCCACCCCTGCACTCTGCGTCCCACCCCTGCGCCACCCCTGCACTCTGCATCCCACCCCTGTGCTCTGGGTCCCACCGCCTGCGTCTCAACCGTGCTGTGCATTCTACCCCTGCGCTGTGCATCCCATCCCTGTGCTGTGTGTCCCAGCTGACCTGCGCACTCTACGTCACACCTCTGTGTCCCCTCTCTCTAAACTCTGCGTCCCACCCCTGCACTCTGCGTCCCACCCCTGCGCCACCCCTGCACTCTGCATCCCACCCCTGTGCTCTGGGTCCCACCGCCTGCGTCTCAACCGTGCTGTGCATTCTACCCCTGCGCTGTGCATCCCATCCCTGTGCTGTGTGTCCCAGCTGACCTGCGCACTCTACGTCACACCTCTGTGTCCCCTCTCTCTAAACTCTGCGTCCCACCCCTGCACTCTGCGTCCCACCCCTGCGCCACCCCTGCACTCTGCATCCCACCCCTGTGCTCTGGGTCCCACCGCCTGCGTCTCAACCGTGCTGTGCATTCTACCCCTGCGCTGTGCATCCCATCCCTGTGCTGTGTGTCCCAGCTGACCTGCGCACTCTACGTCACACCTCTGTGTCCCCTCTCTCTAAACTCTGCGTCCCACCCCTGCACTCTGCGTCCCACCCCTGCGCCACCCCTGCACTCTGCATCCCACCCCTGTGCTCTGGGTCCCACCGCCTGCGTCTCAACCGTGCTGTGCATTCTACCCCTGCGCTGTGCATCCCATCCCTGTGCTGTGTGTCCCAGCTGACCTGCGCACTCTACGTCACACCTCTGTGTCCCCTCTCTCTAAACTCTGCGTCCCACCCCTGCACTCTGCGTCCCACCCCTGCGCCACCCCTGCACTCTGCATCCCACCCCTGTGCTCTGGGTCCCACCGCCTGCGTCTCAACCGTGCTGTGCATTCTACCCCTGCGCTGTGCATCCCATCCCTGTGCTGTGTGTCCCAGCTGACCTGCGCACTCTACGTCACACCTCTGTGTCCCCTCTCTCTAAACTCTGCGTCCCACCCCTGCACTCTGCGTCCCACCCCTGCGCCACCCCTGCACTCTGCATCCCACCCCTGTGCTCTGGGTCCCACCGCCTGCGTCTCAACCGTGCTGTGCATTCTACCCCTGCGCTGTGCATCCCATCCCTGTGCTGTGTGTCCCAGCTGACCTGCGCACTCTACGTCACACCTCTGTGTCCCCTCTCTCTAAACTCTGCGTCCCACCCCTGCACTCTGCGTCCCACCCCTGCGCCACCCCTGCACTCTGCATCCCACCCCTGTGCTCTGGGTCCCACCGCCTGCGTCTCAACCGTGCTGTGCATTCTACCCCTGCGCTGTGCATCCCATCCCTGTGCTGTGTGTCCCAGCTGACCTGCGCACTCTACGTCACACCTCTGTGTCCCCTCTCTCTAAACTCTGCGTCCCACCCCTGCACTCTGCGTCCCACCCCTGCGCCACCCCTGCACTCTGCATCCCACCCCTGTGCTCTGGGTCCCACCGCCTGCGTCTCAACCGTGCTGTGCATTCTACCCCTGCGCTGTGCATCCCATCCCTGTGCTGTGTGTCCCAGCTGACCTGCGCACTCTACGTCACACCTCTGTGTCCCCTCTCTCTAAACTCTGCGTCCCACCCCTGCACTCTGCGTCCCACCCCTGCGCCACCCCTGCACTCTGCATCCCACCCCTGTGCTCTGGGTCCCACCGCCTGCGTCTCAACCGTGCTGTGCATTCTACCCCTGCGCTGTGCATCCCATCCCTGTGCTGTGTGTCCCAGCTGACCTGCGCACTCTACGTCACACCTCTGTGTCCCCTCTCTCTAAACTCTGCGTCCCACCCCTGCACTCTGCGTCCCACCCCTGCGCCACCCCTGCACTCTGCATCCCACCCCTGTGCTCTGGGTCCCACCGCCTGCGTCTCAACCGTGCTGTGCATTCTACCCCTGCGCTGTGCATCCCATCCCTGTGCTGTGTGTCCCAGCTGACCTGCGCACTCTACGTCACACCTCTGTGTCCCCTCTCTCTAAACTCTGCGTCCCACCCCTGCACTCTGCGTCCCACCCCTGCGCCACCCCTGCACTCTGCATCCCACCCCTGTGCTCTGGGTCCCACCGCCTGCGTCTCAACCGTGCTGTGCATTCTACCCCTGCGCTGTGCATCCCATCCCTGTGCTGTGTGTCCCAGCTGACCTGCGCACTCTACGTCACACCTCTGTGTCCCCTCTCTCTAAACTCTGCGTCCCACCCCTGCACTCTGCGTCCCACCCCTGCGCCACCCCTGCACTCTGCATCCCACCCCTGTGCTCTGGGTCCCACCGCCTGCGTCTCAACCGTGCTGTGCATTCTACCCCTGCGCTGTGCATCCCATCCCTGTGCTGTGTGTCCCAGCTGACCTGCGCACTCTACGTCACACCTCTGTGTCCCCTCTCTCTAAACTCTGCGTCCCACCCCTGCACTCTGCGTCCCACCCCTGCGCCACCCCTGCACTCTGCATCCCACCCCTGTGCTCTGGGTCCCACCGCCTGCGTCTCAACCGTGCTGTGCATTCTACCCCTGCGCTGTGCATCCCATCCCTGTGCTGTGTGTCCCAGCTGACCTGCGCACTCTACGTCACACCTCTGTGTCCCCTCTCTCTAAACTCTGCGTCCCACCCCTGCACTCTGCGTCCCACCCCTGCGCCACCCCTGCACTCTGCATCCCACCCCTGTGCTCTGGGTCCCACCGCCTGCGTCTCAACCGTGCTGTGCATTCTACCCCTGCGCTGTGCATCCCATCCCTGTGCTGTGTGTCCCAGCTGACCTGCGCACTCTACGTCACACCTCTGTGTCCCCTCTCTCTAAACTCTGCGTCCCACCCCTGCACTCTGCGTCCCACCCCTGCGCCACCCCTGCACTCTGCATCCCACCCCTGTGCTCTGGGTCCCACCGCCTGCGTCTCAACCGTGCTGTGCATTCTACCCCTGCGCTGTGCATCCCATCCCTGTGCTGTGTGTCCCAGCTGACCTGCGCACTCTACGTCACACCTCTGTGTCCCCTCTCTCTAAACTCTGCGTCCCACCCCTGCACTCTGCGTCCCACCCCTGCGCCACCCCTGCACTCTGCATCCCACCCCTGTGCTCTGGGTCCCACCGCCTGCGTCTCAACCGTGCTGTGCATTCTACCCCTGCGCTGTGCATCCCATCCCTGTGCTGTGTGTCCCAGCTGACCTGCGCACTCTACGTCACACCTCTGTGTCCCCTCTCTCTAAACTCTGCGTCCCACCCCTGCACTCTGCATCCCACCCCTGCGCTCTGGGTCCCACCCCGTGCTGTGCATTCTACCCCCGCACTGTGCATCCCAACCATGTGCTGTGTGTCCCAGCTGACCTGCGCACTCTACGTCACACCTCTGTGTCCCCTCCCTCTAAACTCTGCGTTCCCTCCCTCTATACTTTGCGTCGCTACCCCTGCGCTCTGGGTCCCACACCTGTGTTCTGCATGCCAGCTGACCTCCGCACTATATGTCACACCTCTGACCTCCGCACTCTGCGTTATTACTGAGCTCCGCACTCTGCGTTATCACTGTACCTCTGCACTCTGCGTTATCACTGTACCTCTGCACTTCCCTCTGCTCTCTGCGTTATCACTGTTCCTCTGCACTCTGCGTTATCACTGTACCTCTGCACTCTGCGTTATCACTGTACCTCTGCACTCTGCGTTATCACTGTACCTCTGCACTCTGCGTTATCACTGTACCTCTGCACTCTGCGTTATCACTCTCCTCTGCACTCTGCGTTATCACTCTCCTCTGCTGTGTTAGGTCCTGTGCAGCAGCCTCCTGGGGAACTACGCGACGCCTGCTTACAGGGCCTCCGCTGCTTACACATCTCCCCCTCCTGTGTGTTGCAAAAATGCACCTTCCACCGGCCCTGATCACAGACTGCTGGCTGTGACTGGCAGCTGTGAGGAGGAAGGTGCCGCTGTCCAGATCACTAATCAGAGTCAGTGACAACTGGCAGCTGCAGTGGACTAGGCCAGGACCCGGTGGAGGAGGGGGCAGGGCCTTGTGACAATGAGGCCAGGCCTGGCGGTGGTGGAGGAGAAGGATGCGGTGCACGCTGCCGAGCGAGGAGGAGGCAGGGCCCAGCGGTGGAGAAGGTTGCCAGGTAATAGATGTGCAGGGGTGTGACTAGCCCACCTGAGACATTGCAGAGCCCACCATAGAGAGTCTATGGTGGGCTCTGCAGAGTTGCTATCACGTGGGCTGTGTGGGATCTCAGGTGGGCTCTGCAAGGAGCGTAACTAGAAATCACAGGGCCCCATACAAAATGTTGCTTCCTGTCTCAACAGCCACAGTTCCGGCAGAGAGAAAGAGGGGAGAGCCTGCCCGAGGTGACACACATGCCGCTGCCCTCTGTACTCTGCGACCCCTCCCGCTAAACTCTGCGTCCCCTCCATCTATACTCTGCGTCGCCTCCCCTGCACTTTGCGTCCCTCCCCTGCATCCCCCCTTTGCCACCCCTGTACTCTGCGTCCCACCCCTGTACTCTGCGTCCCACCCCTGCAGTCTGGGTCCCAGCTGACCTCCGCATTCTGCGTTATTACTGACCTCTGCACTCTGCGTTATTACTGACCTCTGCGATTTAATTTTTCAAATTGATTTGGGTTACTTACTACTGACCTCTGCACTTTGTGCGATACCTTCTCCTGACTGATGCACTCTGTATGTTTCTTACGACTGACCTCTGCAGTCTGTGCGTTACTTACAACTGACCTTTGCACTTTGTGAATTACTTCCTTAGGGTCAGGGTTTTGTTTCTAGTTATTTATAGAATTAGATAAGAGACAGAAATAAAATTCTAGCTCTAGGCGAGTCTTAAAATAAGCAATTGATTAATTCAATTTTTTATTATCGTTTGCATTTTTTTTCATTATGGGTGTAAGTAGGGGCCTCACGTCTGAGTTTCGCCTAAGGCCTCACAAAGTCTAGAGCCGCCTCTGGTTCAAGGTGTTGCGATAGCTTCCAAATTCTTCAAATCCCAATCAAATTGAGCATCTGTGGGATATTCTGGGAAAACAAGTCTAAGATGTATTGTCATCTGTACTTCGTCATAATGGTCGGTGCATTGTCTTGTTTCTATTTGTTTTGTGTGTCGTATTTTTGGTCTGGTCAATGTTTTAGGGACTCTAGATAATTAAATAAAGCATACATGGGTTTGCTAGTGAAAAAAAAGCTTTGTGGAGCACACATTGTGAAGGGACCATGTGGTAATGGGAGGGGTGTATTTTATACTGGTACATAACTAATTATTTTATGTGTTGTCATTTAAGCCAATCTTCTCATGACGAATATTGTACATTTTAAGGGAGCATCACTCTCCAAGTTAAGAAGAAAACAAATAAACAGAATTTTTCTTTTTTTTTTGTGGTATTTTGAGTAGAGTACCACCAGTGGCAGTAACCACTGATTAATAGAAAACAGAGCATCTGCAATTGGTGGTACTTACTTGTTATGTTTTCGTATTTCTCAGCAGCCATTGGTTATGTTGGTGTTCTCTGGCATCTAGAAAGGCAGAAAAATGTCATAGCTTCTATAGCAGTTATCTATCATGATTAACATGAACTTGTCAATTATTGCAAGCAACCATCTTGTGCACTTTCATGACACCTACTGCAAAATATACTTTGTTTTAGAAAGGACACTGGAGAGTAGTCAGTAGCAGCTGTAGAGTGTATAGGGCATATTCTGACCTCTGGTTTAGAGTAGAACAACAGAACTACCTATGGGTTTACTGCTAAGTAGTTATGTTAACCTATGGGTTTTATTGTTCGCCTCCACTTCTTTGTCAGCTTTGCTAACAAACATACAAAATTGGCTTATGGACTGACAATGTGCTGATTAGCTCAGATGTAAAATCCCTGGTATTTTTGCCTGGCCATAAGTAAGAGATAGATGTCACTGAGAGCACAGCAGTAGCCTTTCCTTCCTAACTGTAAATTATGTTAAATTGTGGCTAAAAGCAGCACAGGTGTCCGGCCAGAGCCTCCCAGGTTGCGAAGTTGTGTCTTTCTGGTGTCCCACCCAGCTCACTGATGTACCTGGACAGAGCCGGAGTCAGATGTACCATGCATTACCCACGTCCGCACCCCCAAGCCTACCTACCTCCCCCACCCCCCTGGTAACATGCACCGTCAGTGATCCCCTGTACCACTAACACTCACCCACCCCGTGCACCACCAAGCCCCTCCTGCCTAAAGCTGGCCATACACCTATAGCTTTTCTGCAGATTTTCTATGGTCAGATGGAAAAAGTGCAACAGATTCCTCCATCTACGCAAAACTGTGTAGATGAAGGAATCTCCCAATGGGCCAAGCTTCAGTATCTTGCTGCAGATAATCTATAGCTGTATGGTCAGCTTTAGGTAGCAAAAAGTGTAGGGACATGTGCCAAAATTGTTTGTAACTATTCTTACTCTCCACAAGTGCCCTTTCACATCAATCCTACTGACTTCTGGTTAGTAATCTTTTGCGTGGGTCAGAGGTTATGCTAATGAAGAGGCCCACCAATAGCAAACAAATACGTGACAGATGCGTAACACACACAAAAAACTGGTAGTTATTCACTGTTCACAAATCAGCCCAATCTTTTAAACTCAAGAACATTAAATCATCCCTATTTTATTTGTTTCTGATTATTGGTTTCACTTCACCTGTTGAATCCTCAAGGTTATTGGGCCATATGGGCCATATGGTATATCCTTTAAAACTAAAGGTTTATGCAAATTTACAATTAACAGATTTGCTGATAATAGTATACTTGTTGAGTCATATCGCACAATGATCTGCTGGGCCAGTATGCTTTTAATTGGAGTAAAATGTCTGCAGTATGTTTTGATAGCAGTGGTACAGTTATATTTGTCATACCTGTTTTTTTTTCCAAACAGTTTTATACAGAAAATGTATCTTTTACATATACTAAGAACATATGTCGCAAGCATACCATGAATCCTTAACCTACTAACCAAATTGTTCTGCCTCTCCAATCTAAGCATTGAAAGTGTGATCTCTATAACTTACAGTTGTGGCAAGATAGCAATAACTGACAATCTTAGCTGCATTGGCTGACAGTGACTCGGATTGAGTCACTGTGTGCCAATGCAGCTAAGATTGTCTGGATTAGAAAACACCTTGAAGATCGTTGAGAAGTTTAATCCAAAACTGTGAGGATCTTGCAACAGTGAACATCAGATAGGTCAAAAGATTATGATGTGATCCACTCAACACAATGACATGTGCAGATGTTGCAAAAACTGGGACCAAATCAGGAAGGGTGGAGCTATCTATACAGAGGAAATCTGAGCTATGGGGATGGGAGGAGAGAAACACCAGGGACAGATGAAACACATACAATATTTAAAGGCATATCACAATGCATGTGAAACATGACACAAATGTTTATTGAATATTTGCAATACAAACATTGGCAGGGCAAAGTTTCAAGGCCATATAGGATCCCTTTGTCAGGCATTACATCATCCTATACATTCCAAAAATATGGAAGTGGATGTGCTATGCTATCCATGCTTTTCTAGTAGTGACAAGGTGATGTGTCTACTCTTTGAAGACAGGTGATGAGCTGTTTTGTCTATAGGGTGAGTCAGCACCACACCTCTCATTTTTATCCTCCAGCCTTTAAAAAAAACAGTGAACACACGTGAATGAAAGGAGTGTTTGCCAGGTGAAAATGAAAAAAATATTTGGAGTGTAAACTTAGGAACTAGAGTCTTGCCCTGCTATAATTACATTTTGCACACACATTATCATGAATGTCGCCTTTTTCATTTGGCAGTTCAGAATGGCTCACATGTCACATGAATTTAAGGGTGGAAGGAGATCTGAAGAGCAGCAAACCTCTAGTGGGTATTGAGCCTTGTCCAACTCCAACAAACATGGAGAAAGATGCACTTGTGTATCATTGGCCCATACCAATGATAATGATCCTAATATAGATGTGACAACTAAGCGTTCTAAAGTGTTCAAACGGGTGGTTTTTAAATTTGCAGTGCGAAAAAAGGTTCTGCAGTACCACATTGCAGATCATGTAGGACTAGAATGTTGCAGCTGGCAACACAGGTGTGATTCTAATGCTTAATTCCTTTGGGCAGGGGAGTGACTGCTCCACCAAGGATGGGAGCAGGTTGGAGGGTCAGGAGAGGCAGATCCTGGTGGTGGGAGATTACAGCATGAGGCGGACTGACGGGGTAATTTGTCATTGGGACCGTGAGCTTACCAGGGGCTTGTGTTCGACACATTGCGGAACAAATTGATAGGTTACTAGATGGGGTTGGGCACGACCCAGCTGTCATGGTGCACATCGGCACCAATGACAAAATAGGAGGTAAATGGAGTGTCCTAAAAAAGGAGTTTAGAGACTTAGTTGCTAGGCTGAAGTAAAGGACCTCCATGGTAGTACTCTCTGAGATACTGCCGGTGCCAAGAGCCATGGTAAAATAAAAACCAAAAAATTAAATAGTGAACAAGTAAACATGACTAATAAAGCAGATGGGCATAATACATGGGTAAATAGTTGGCTCACTCCAGTCAACATAGTCACTCCAGTCAATGTAGTCAATGCAGTCAATAAAGTAAAGCCAATCGCCCAAGGTAATTGAATTAGAAATGGACCTAACATAACAAGTCCAATTAAAAAAAGTAGTGGGGAGCAAGAGGGAAGCAAACGTCTGACCAATAATGGTACAAAATTTAAATGTATGGTCACCAATGCTAGAAGTCTAGCAAATAAACTAGAGGTGCTCGAAGTTATGCTACTCGAAGAGGACTTGGCTTGAAAGAACGGGGGAGGGCTTGCATTTATGTTAAAAATAATCTCCATATGCACATATGGGACATGTCGTGGAATCTTCATGGCTAGAACTAGATAGAACGGACGCTAGCCGTAAACTTATTGTGGGTGTCTGCTATAAACCTCCAAATATAGGGGAGGAGGCTCATCTACACTCCCAAATAGAAATAGCTCGGAAGCAGGGTAATGTTGTGATAATGAGCGACTTCAATTACATCAATTGAGCTAATGGAACTTCAAATTCGGCAAAGGCGGCCCGTTTTCTGAATATGTTGCGAGACAATTTCATGGATCAGATGGTTGAGGACCCAACTAGGAAAAATGCCATCCTAGACTTGATCATTTCCAATAACGCAGAGTTAATAGAGGATATTGTAATCGGGGAGTCATTGGGTAATAGTGATCACAAGGTGATTACTTTTAATATTGGGTACAGAAAAGAGAACTGGGCCGGTCGAACGAGAAGCCTAAACTTCAGAAAGACTAACTTTGAAAAACTGCGCAAGATAGTGGGTGACATCAAATGGGAAAACCTATTTCACAAACTAAGCACTGACCAGAAGTGGGATTGTTTTAAGAACAAATTACAAAATGCTATTACCAAGTGTATACTGTTGGGTAACAAAAGTAAAAGATCAAAAACAAAGCCTATATGGCTAAATAAAACAGTAAAACAACACATATTAAGGACAAGAATGTGGCATTTAGTAAGTATAAGATGGAGGGGACAGCATTGGCGTTCCATAACTACAAAGAATGTAATAAAACATGTAAACAAGAAATTCGGAGAGCTAAAATTGATTGCGAGAAGCATATCGCCGAAGTTAGTAAAAGGAACCCACAAAAATTCTACCGATACATAAACAGTAAAAAGGTGAGAAAGGAGTAGATAGGCCCAATAAAAGGACGAAAACGGGAGGTTAGTCACAAACGACAGGGAGAGGGCCGAGGCGCTAAATACTTTTTTCTCGGCAGTATTCACCAAGGAAAAAGACGGGTTTAATGTACATGATAAAACACATAGTTTAACAGAAAATGTACCTCAGTGGTTGACTGAAACCGGGATACAACATAGGCTTAAAACTACTTAATGCAAATAAAGCATTAGGACCTGATAATCTACACCCCAAGGTACTCAAAGAACTCAGCCAGGTTATAACGAGACCATTATTCCTCATTTTTAAGGAATCCATAATGACTGGTAGAGTGCCAAGCGACTGGCGAAGGGCTAATGTGGTACCTATATTCAAAAAAAGGGTCAAGATGCCAACCCGGGAACTACAGACCAGTTAGTCTGACATCCATAGTATGCAAACTGTTAGAGGGAATGATTAAGGACTACTTAGTGGAATTTGTTCAAGATAATGGCATAACTGATAACCAGCATGGATTTAGGAAGGATTGTTCTTGCCAGACCAACCTGCTAACCTTTTACGAGGGGGGTAAGTAGAGATCTGGATGGAGGGAGGCCGGTGGACGTAGTGTATCTGGATTTTTCCAAAGCATTTGATACGGTGCCACATAAACAAGCTGAGGTCTATGGGCATAGATGAAATAGTGTGCACGTGGATAGAAAACTGGCTAAAGGAACGTGTACAAAGAATATCGATAAATGGCACCTTTTCAGACTGGGCTGAGGTCATAAGTGGCGTGCCCCAGGGTTCCGTGCTGGGCCCCATGCTTTTTAACCTGTTTATTATTAATGATATCGGGTAGGGAGTGAATAGCAATGTTTCAGTATTTTCTGATGATACCAAAATTGGTAGGGTAATAGACACGGACTTAGACACTGTAACATTACAGGAAGACCTGGATAAAATAGGGGAGTGGGCAACTGTATGGCAGATGAAGTTCAATGTCGATAAATGCAAAGAAATTCACTTTGGAGTTAAAAATAGGCAAATGGGCTATACAATTATGGGTATGCCACTAGGAAAGTCAGAAATGGAGAAAGATTTGGGGGTCATTGTAGACCGCAGATTGAAGAATAGCTCGCAGTGCCTGACTGCTTTAAACAAAGCGAGCAGAGTACTGTCTTGTATTAAGAAGGGAATGTACTGCAGGGACAAGTCTAAAATCTTGCCACTTTACAGATCACTGGTTCGGCCTGGGTCTGGAACTCGCTGCCACAGGCAGTGATTTCAGCTAAGAGTGTGGAATCATTCAAGAAGCTCTTGGACAATTTCCTTAGAGACCGTGACACACAGGGGTACAGGTGCTCCTAGGAGCAGGATCACACATGGATTTATACACACACACACACACACACACACACACCAGCTCAACCATAAATGCATAAACGCAATAGGTTGGACTTGATGGACTTATGTCTTTATTCAACCTCAAATATTATGTAACCAAGATCAACTCTATGGTGGCTTTAACATGGAACTAAACTCACAAGTTTGACCCATAGTAAAGCTGACCTTGTTAAATTCCATAGCTGTTGATTAAGTCATTTAAAAAATATTGCATAGTGGTTTTCTGCAAAGTCGTCGTCGTTTTACTCATACAGCACATGTGCAGTTTCTGCTGCGTTCTTGGCATCTATCTAGTGCCAGAAATTGTCCGACACCGTGCATGCTTATGTCAGCTCCCACTAGCCATCTCTGAAGATCCCCAAAGTTGTAGACATCACCCTCATGCAATTTCCTACTTGACAATTCATTTCTCAATGCTCAATTCTTTAAAAATGCCCCCACAGTTTTTGTCTAGTGGCAGCACTAAAACCGTGGAGGAAACCTATGAAGAGCATCCTTGTATACTCTTCTGTTTTGTTTATCACTAACCATGTAGCTGGTATCATAGTAGCTTGTTTTACTTTTCCATGGGCATAATTCTTTGCATAATGCCCATCACTTCCTGTACATAAAAAGTAAATTCCATTGTAAGAGTTGCAAGAATATCCTTCTGAATAAGCCTGACAATTCAGGAAATGTTCTCAGGTGAAATAGGTTGTCATTTTCTTAAGGCAGGTCCTGAATAACATATGGAAACTTCAGTACAGAGTCTTGGTGAACTTGAAACATTCAAAAACAGAACATGTCAAGTTAATCCCAATAGTGATGTTTTGAATAAACTGATAACACTGTATGTAAAGAAATACTAATAGTAAATTAAAGTAAATAACCGGCACACACTTGAAGGGTTTTTAAAGTATTGATATGTTTGTTCAATACCCAATGTCACATACTGTCATACGGTGCTAACGTTTCGGGTCAGAGTGGCAGGGATCCATGCATCTCAGGGGACTTAACAGTACGATATCCTATACATGCTTCCTTATGGACTGATGCTATTTCTATTCCTTTATGTCCTGTACACCTTTAGGACCATTTCTCTGACTGTAGGGATCTACTATGAATCTTAACCATCCAAACAAGGCCTTTTAGCCCTCTTTCTCACCCCCCTTTTTTGATTGAATATGTGGCTTGTTGACCCCTGATCCTATGTTGTTCATTTGGCATTAATTTTCCCCCCCTCATATATGGCCTGTTGACCTCTGACCCTATGTATTTCAGATGCCTTGCCACGTTCTTTCAGCCTCCCCACTTGCCATCTGTTACCAGCAGAGGAGCAGCAGTGGATGACAGCCTGGCCACTCATACTGTATCCTAGCAACGAGGAGACGCCGGGGGCGGATCTACAGCCTCCGGCACATGCGCAGTTCATTGCTGTGTCCCAACGGGGAACAGACAGCCCTCTCCACGCTACATTTGTGACCATGGCAACCGAGGATGCTGTGGCATCGACAACAGGAAGATCCAATGATAGGGATCCTTTCACACATGTAGCCTTTGAAAAAAGAAAAGAGTTCTTGTTTACCTTTTTTTTTTGCACTTAATACTAATAGAATTCTTCTGTGTTGATGTGGGTGTGTTTATCTTTTTGAATTTTGGTGGGAATTACGTCATGGGCTGTCTGTTTGCATTGATTGATGTGTATTTATACCTGCATGTTCACCTATGCATTGTGTTACTGTCGCTCTGATGAAGGATCCCTGTGCGGACCCGAAACGTTAGCACCGTATGACAGTATGTGACATTGGGTATTGAATAAACATATCAATACTTTAAAAAACCCTTCAAGTGTGTGCCGGTGATTTACTTTTATTTACTATTAGTGTTTTGCACGGCGCCATCTGTGTGGTCACCTGGGCACCACATATACCTTGTGGTTTTGAGACCGTGGCAGTGCGAATGGGATTTGGACTTTGTTGTAAAGAAATACTGACGCTACTCAAGATAATAATAAAAAATTACACACAAAAAATAAAAGTAGTAGACGAAAAGTTGACAGAGTTTGAGAAGGTTCAGTTGTCAATCTTTCTCACTTTTTCTCTTTCCAGAATAAAGACAGTTTATGTATTATGTTCCAGCAATGTCTGTACTGTGTAATTAAATGGGCTATACATGGCTATACATAATATCACAGTATAGTAATATTGCTTTTTAGTAAAAAAAAAACAATTTATTACATGATCGACATAAAATTAACATATCCACTCATCATAAAAATACAAAAAAAATTAAATGATAGGCATATTAGGCCATAAAACCTCTCTGGAACCCATACAGATACATTGTGTACATATTATCAATGCAATCCATTACTATATCATCAACCACTTTATAACAATATCTTCAAATAATGTCATAATTAGTCACATTAATCATTAAGTCAACTGTAATTCTGTACTTTGTTCATCGCGTTTCGCAGAGGCTTAATCAGGAAGTTTTTGAGGTAGCCCATAGTGTTCACATGGATATGATAGTAAGTAGGGATGCACCGATAAAAGCATCGGTATCGGCGGCGATACTGAGTATTTGCATGAGTACTCATACTCATGCAAATACTCAGATACAAAAAACGAGTACCTGTGCTGCGTCCGCCATCTTCAGGGACCCGAAACCGCCGCACGCAGGACCTCCATCGCGTCTTCAATTAAACAAGATGGCTGTGAACTCCTCCTCCAATTATATTAAGAAACTGACCTAAAATCATGATTTTGTATTGCTTTAGAAAAAAATGTGACCTGTCCCTTAAGAAAGAGTATCGGTAATTGGTATCGGCGAGTACTTGAAAAAAAGTATCGGTACTCGGTCTTAAAAAAGTGGTATCGGTGCATCCCTAATAGTAAGCACAAAATTAATTGCATAATCAACATATTCAATTGCACTAACTAGCCATACATGAATAAATACCAACTTGAGATTTTAGTGGTGAGTAGCTACACATTCACGGAGAGTCTCTCTGGTCAACCAGGGAGTAGAGAGGATGGAGAGAGTATAGGAGCGGCAGGGCAGGGGAAACAGCATAGCCATCCTGCAGTGCCTTTCATGATTATCATATATAAACCTGGTTTCAACCAGATAAAAGTTCATACAAATAAATGTTTTCCAAACCAATATGTCTCCAACACTTAGCGAGTCAATGTAATAATTATCTTATACCTGTAATTCCAGACAAACCCTCAAAAAACAAATCCTCCATATCCATGACCACATCATAACTTAGACCTAAAAAGTCTCAAATGTATCCAAATTATAAATAACTTATGTCATCTATCACATAATGTATCTAAATATATCCTAATATGTCCAAATGTATCTAACAATATATCTCAGCGTAATCCTTACAGGTAGTAAGTATATCTAAATATTAAAGAATTGTATGTGTTACTATTGGTTGGATGTAAACAAATTACACTAAAGATGAAATCTTTATCATCAAAATGTGTACCTTTTAAGTATAATGGGACATCTCACCGATCCAGAGCCAGCTTCCCCAGCCAAGACCGTCCATCTCACCCCTCATCTTTCTGGATTCCCGCCGCACATATACAAGCCGCCTGTCAAAGGCTGGACAAGTACAGAATTACAGTTGACTTAATGATTAATGTGACTACAACATTATTATAATTAAAGGCATTGATGATATAGTAATGGATTGCATTGATGATATGCACACAATGTATCTGTACGGGTTCCAGGGAGGTCTTATGTCCTAATATGCCTATCATTGAATTTTTATGACGAGTGGATAGGTTTTTAATTTTATGTCGATCATGTAATAAAACATTTTTTTTATTAAAAAGCAATATTACTATACTGTGATATTATGTATAGCCATGTCCCTCTGCATTCTTTAGAAGACACCTTAAAAGCCCCATTTAATTTTGGTTGTTATATTAATCTTTATCAGACTGTTAAAAAGTCTTAAAGTATTTTAAATTGTTGTTAGTGCCCACCCCCCTCTTCTGTCTTGACATACAAGATAATGATTAGTGATGCACATGTAAAGTAGGGTATATACGATTGGAATTTCAAATGACGAAATCAATTTTGGACCTTCTAATTGTTAATGTGGTGAAATCGATGACCAACTTTGACCGCAGTGAGGGAAGAATTTGTACAGTGGATGTTTTTCTTTGTATGATAAACTCCATTCATTTCAAAATTTAATATTAACATGGTTATTTACAAAAGGGTGAAGAGTTTGGAGATGGCAGGAGAGGTGAACAATCCAGGCCAAAATGGCTGATTTGGAAAAATTCTTCAATTCAGCTCACTTTCCCGTTCAGCTATGTCATCCTATATCTCCTGCCTTCTCCAGACTCTTCACCCTTTTGTGAATAACCCTGTATATGGAAAGAAAATAAACCGAAATGCCAAGTCTCTGATGCCATGAACCAGTTGACATCCGCGGTGTTAAACCCCCTTCCCATCCAGGCCATTTTTCAGTATTCAGCGCTGCGGTACTTTGACTGACATTTATTCCGTCATGCACTGAAATGAATTTTATACCCTTTTTTGGGGACAGATAGAGCTTTCTTTTGGTGGTAACGCGAACGAGCACATATAGACGATTGGCGGGCTATGGAGCCGCTGATCGCCTATATGTGAAACACCCGGTAACGGGTGTGTGCAATGGTCGGGCCTTTTCTGCCCGTGCATGCCCGCTAGGGGGGCGCGCGTGAGCAGAAAAAAATGCCGTCTGCAGACGGCAACCCGCCAATGCTGCAGTGCCGTCCGCCCGTTTTTTTACAACGGGCGGACGGCAAGAGGTTAATGAACATTGCGAAGGGATTCTTATTACGAACGTTTGTTTGAAAATCTACCCATGTATACCATGTTTACCCATAAGACTCTAGGACAGGGGTAGCAAACCTCCGGCCCTCCAGCTGTGGTGGAACTGCAAATCCCATGAGGCATTGCAAGATTCTCCCAGCCACAGACATGACTCCCGAAGAGAGATGCATCATGGGATTTGTAGTTTCACCACAGCTGGAGGGCTGGAGGTTTGCTACCCCTGCTCAAGGACCATATTGATTTGGAGGGATTTTACCATATGTGACCCATGAAACATTTCCTTGTGCTATAAAATGTTTTTATGCTTTATGATGTGTTATGACTTTTTACCAGTCTGATGAAAATTTGTACTTGATAACCGCCGATTTAAGGTTTTGTTATCAGTGGCGTACCTGGAGGGTTGCTGTGCACACTGGGTGCCTATAGCATTTGCACTGCCGTGTTGCTTCTGTCGGTCCGACATTGGCAGTTCAGAGGGAGGCTTCTACATGGCTCAGCTAAGGGGAGGACTTCTCACTGCGAACTGCTGCTGCATCTGAGTATGTACTGAGAAGGGGCTGCTAGGTGGGGGTCTGTGGTGAGCGGGCAGGCTGGGAGGGGGGATTTGTACTGAGAGGGTGGAATGGTAGGGAGGTCTGTCCTGAGGGGGTTGGCTGGGAGCTGGAATATAGGGCTGTTGGGAAAGATCTGTACTGTGGGGGGAATGGGCTTGGGGTAAAGGGGATTAGTAGTGGCAGTAGGGGGTAACTTCTGGTTGTATCCTGTACACTTGTCTGTGTGTTATATACTCCTGACCCCTGCACTATCTGCATTATGCACCCCTGACCCACTTTGTGCTTTACAATGCCTGACCCCTGCAGTCTGTGATTTACACACTCCTGAGCCTTGCATTATAGACACTGGGGAGAATTTATCATAGCAATTGCGAGTGTTTGAACGTGCATGGAATATATTTGCACCAGATTTATCAAGCTAGTGTAATGTTGATGAATGAGGCTTAAAAGACTCCAGGAAAGAAGACTTGTAACTTCAGGCAAAAAGCTTAACTGTCGCATCTTGATGAAGTGGTCATGGGGACTTCTTAAGTTGTGATTTTTTTCTTAGGTGATGCTCCAGTTTCAGACAGCCCAGAACAAGTGCAGATGAAAACACGTGCAAAAAAGGTGCAGAAAAACATGCAACTGAAAAAGTAGTGGAAGCTCTGAAGAAAACAGGTGCAAAACACGTGCAGTTGGAAAAGTAGTGTACGCTCAGGTGAAAACAGGGGCACATGTTGAAATACCAATTTGCACATAAAAAAATTAAAAAAAATTATATGATCTAAGAGGCTAAAACTGGCGCAAGTGCTTTGGTAAATTCCCCCCACTAGGTTTTACATTTTATACTCTTGACAACTGTACTCTGTATGCTGGGCTTAATAGGACATATTCCTGACCGCTGCACTCTATGTACATTATAGATTAAGTTCTTCTGTATGGTAGGCTGTGTGCAGAAAGGCATATGTAATGGAAGAGCTTCATTTCTCAACAAAAACAATTGTGCTGAGTTTGTACGTGTCTGTTAAACTGGCGATACACGGCTCAAACTTCAGCTGATGCTGAATCAGGCAAAATTTCAGGCAAAAGCTGTGGGTGGCCCCGTCAGCACCATCCGGTTCAATAAAAGTCAGTTTTTCAATTGACTTTTCTCAAAGGAGCCGGGTAGAGAATTGTCAGCCAAACGATGCCTGCATCCACGGGAGCAGCAGCTTCTGAATACAATAAAGGGCAATGGGAATTCCTCTGTCCACAGTTTAGCGTGGATGGGGGAAATCAAATGAATTTCACTTGTTCAGCCTACAGGGCTAAACGAGAGAAATCTAAGTGTATGGCCAGCTTAGGTTTAGGTTTTAATTTAAAACTATGGCCCACATGACTTTTGGCCATGTGTTCTAAAAAAAATTGACTTTTTGTTTGTTTGTTAAAGCAATTGTTTAAGTCTAAGTCTTTTTCAAGGTCTCCTCCCAGTAAATACATAAATAAATGTAACTTCTACAATTAAAGATACTTTAAGGTTTGTTAACAGAACACAGAAAAGAGTACCTGTTAATAAAGCATGTGCTAATAAATCTAATTTCTTTCTATGATGAAGTAAGCAAAAAAAGAAAACTTAGACAAAGAGGCAACTATGGATATATTATTCTTGGACAGTATCGGTGCTAAAGCATTTACCACAGCTCCCCCCGGAGAGGCCTAAAGAAATCAATCTGTAAATGGATAGAAAACAGTCTCAAAGGCTGTATTCAGAGAGGATTGATTATTTAAACTTAAAAGTTATTATTTAAAGTTAGTAGAAATTGTAGCATTTAAACAGAGGGCACCCTATTCCGCATGTGTGTCGGATTATGGCCGAATACAACTCTCCTAAAACTGTGTCCAGAGCACAGCAGTGTTATTATTTGAATGGATTTAGTTGCAAAGCCACCACCGCGGTGACTAACTCCATTAAGATTAATGCTTAGGGACTGGAATCAGTGAGCAAGTGGAAGTGAAGACTCAATGAACCTGCATACCTGCAAAATACTGTGCATTAATGTGTGCTGCATACGCATTAATGTGCAGTATTTTACATTGTATCTAAACCCAAGTCCTTAGAGGTGGTGGCTGCAATAGTTTTCTTTTTGGGGCATCATTTCCTTTATTTTTACCTGGTAATCTGGTCAGTAAGTCTGTTACTTTTCAATTTCCTTTACCAGGCCAAGTTGTCCAGCAAAAGTGGCAGATCGAGGGTTTGAGACAGACCATTTAACACTGAGAGGGATGGTCAGCTGTCACAATATAATACCGGCAGGGAAGATTCTTCCATCCATGCTGTTTAGGCTGACCAAGAAAAAATGCTGAGTGTATGGTCAGCTTTAGTCTGGTCATGAACAGGCTGAACTTAACAACAAACAGTAGACTGTAATTACAATCGATACAACTGAGAGATATTGGTGATATGATTGTGCAGCTTGTTGGAAAATCCTTTTCTGCAGGGGATTTTTTTTCATGGGTTTAAGAAATATTATCAGAACAACCAGTTAGATTACACGGTATTTACTGGTCAAAGTGCAAACACTCAAAAACATTGACCTTCACCTGTGTCAGCTCCCCGTTTCTTCTGTATCTTGGATATTCCAGCAGAAAAATCTCCTTGCTGTAATTCCTGACTCTTCTTCCTGTCCACTTGGGAGTTTTGGTGTTCCTGCTCCCCTTTCCATGTTCCCGAAGCTCCTTTTGCATTGTCCATTTTATTAAATAGATAAAATATCAATCAGGGAGAGTCAAACCCTCTTATAATTGTTACAACAGGAGTGAAGAGCCAGAAACTCCATCTCAGAGATTTCCAATAGTGTCCTCCAAACAATTGTCCGGTGGTGTCATTCTCCAGCACCTACTAAAAGCTGAAATATCAATTTTTGTGTGAAGTGACCCATCTAAACCACAGGAGTTGCATAAAGGGATCACAAAAATATACGTATTGTCATTCTTTCACAAATATTGTTGCATTTTATTTAATCTAGTGTTCATGTAATAAATTCAAGAAACTTTTGGACGATTTCTTAAGGGACCGTAATATACAGGGGTACAGGTACTCCTAGAATGAGATCCTAATAGGTTGGACTTGATGGACTAATGTCTTTATTCAACCTCAAATACTATGTAACTATGTAACTATGTAAACTCTGAATGGTCCAAAATTGTTAGTGGTGTACCCTAGTACCGTGCGGTACCTCTTGCTCGGGGTGAGGTATTTCCCAACCCCAACCCCCCGCTGAAACCTCGCACCCGCCCTTAGGGGTTCTATACCACCTATTCGGAAGCTTGAATCCAGATTCCTAGAAACGCGTGTGAATGGAGGATTTAAAAGGTAAAATGGAGAAGTCTGGCGATTTGGTCTCGGGAGAAGCGAATAGCGAGATCCTGCTCCCATTTCCGCAAATATTCCGGTACGAAGTCTGCTGGCGGCTTAGTAGCCGCCAGCAGACTTTGTACTTAGTAATAGGGAATAATAACGAGATTGTATGGTGAGTAGGGCCCGTCTGGACACATTCCTTTTGAAAGGAGTTAATGGACGAGAAAAAGGTCTGCCGCAGGCGGTAGTGAGCTAAGGAAATGAGACAGTTGAATGCCCCTCCAGAAACCTATGCCAGATGTTTTAAAAATCTGAGAGAAGGATATCTTTGGATGGTCACGCACCACTTCTAATAAAATGCATGGCTCTAAAGTGATCCGACTGACGAGACTGAAAGGCAGCATCTTCAAGTCCTGGGGTAAATGATGGCTTGCCAATGACTAGGAAGAGTGGAGAAGGATACGGTGAGACAGGATGAGATTAAAAAAATTTCCTACTGACACTCCACGTGGCTCCAATGGTGGGGTGGTTATGAGCATTTAGGGATATGAGGGAGTTACACCATGGAAGGCAGTGTAGAGGTATATCAAGACCACCTGTTCTACTAGTATCCAGGGTTTCTGTTCCCTATTGCCACACTAGTCCAGGATGCGGGGAAGGTGGCAAGCTGCATAGTAAAGAGAAGCATCAGGTAGTCCAATTGCCCCATGGTTTTTATAGAGACAGAGGAGAGAGAATTTTAGACGGAGAGGTTTATATGTCCAGATAAACTGTGAAAATAGCCGATTTAGTGATTGCAGAAACCAACTCTGAATTCTTATTGGCAACGCCTGGAATAAATAAAGGACTCGGGGCATAATGTTCATTTTAATAATATTACTTCTCCCAAACCAGGAGAACCTGCCTGAGTTCCATTGGAGTAGATCTTGTTTCAATTTGAGGAGTAATGGGAGGAAAATTGAGGGCAAAAGTCTCAGAGAGGTCACTGGGTATTATGGTACACAAGTATTTGATTGCTGAAGAGGACCATCGAAAAGGAAAGGAGGCTCGAAGGCTGTGTACGGATGGAACCAGGATGGAGATATTAAGTGCTTCCGATTTAGAGTAGTTGGAGAAATTGGACAATTTACCAAAACAAACAGTCTAAATTCCTCCGCTAAATTGGGTAGAGAAACGATCGGTTTAGATAAGAAAGTCTGTGAAGGCAGCCACTCTCTGGGGGGCAGCAGTACCAATCGAGAGGTCTGTAATATCTGGATGGGGCCTAATTTTACAAAGAAATGGTTCTAAAGTGAGAATAAATAGCGGGGGGGAAAAGGTGACAACCCTGCCTTGTACCATTGGTAATATCCAGAGGATGAGAAAGAGCAAAATTGATTTTAACCTGGGCAGTAGAATAAATCCCTCTAATGCAAGAAAGCATCCGTGTACCCAGGCACTGTAGAACAGTCCATGCACGTCCAGTTCACCCTGTCAAAAGCCTTTTCGGCATCAATAGACAGGAGCATGAAGGGAAGGGGTCTAGACTTAGAAGCATGTAAGACAGCTAGGACTCTAGTTGTGTTGTCTCTGGCTTCCCTCGAGGGTACAAAGCCAGCCCGGTCTGGGTGAACCACTGATGTAATTAGGGATGCGAGGATTTTAGTGAAGAGTTTTAGGTCTACATTTAGAAGGGAGATAGGTCTATAACTAGAACAACAGAGCGGTTCTTTGCCTTTAGGTACCACTGTGATATGGGCCCTGAGAGTATCTGGAGGGAAAAAACCTTCCGTTCCAACGTCGTTGAATGATCTCAGAAAATAAGGGGAAAGAAGTTCCTGATAACGCTTGTAATAGGCCAAGGTGAATCCGTCGGGTCCGGGTGCTCTCCCCGTATTGGTCTGAGCAATTGCTTTTGTGAATTCATCAAAAATGTAAGAGGAAGTTCCAAGGAGGAAATATGGTCATCTGATAGGCGAGGCATACCAGAGTCCGTTGAGTGTTAACTGCATGAGTTAATGAGGGTTCACCGGACACCCCATTACCAGATCCGAGGTTATATAGGGACGTGTGTTAGAGACCTTGGAGTGGCCACGGGTCTAAATTTCAGGAATAAAGGACCGTGGCCGCTGGGCTCGCAGAGCTTTAGCTAAAAGTTTTTCACATTTGTCTCCAAACTCAAAAGGTGGGTCTACACCAGGAGTCTCAAAGTCAATTTAGTCAGGGGCCACTGGACAAATTTTTTAGTCCCGTGGGGGCCGCTACTATATAGGGTACCAGTTTTAATGTATGCACATGTTACAAGTGGCAACTGTCACCGATTCAAATTAATGATCAGGTGACAGCTGCTGCATGTAAACGCCTGCACACCGCATGTAATCATATGTGAAAGGATTACATGCAGTTAGGAATAAATCACACTATCCCTGGATACACAATTGTGTATCCAGGGATAGTGATTGTTTTTGTAACTGCATGTAATCATATCACATACGATTACATGCGGTATGCAGGTGTGTACATGCAGGGGCTGTCACCTGATCATTAACTTAAGCCCCCAGAACACATTAAACTTCCCCCTCCTTCCCAAGCCCCCAGCAAACACATAATAAACTGCCCCCCTCCCTTGCCCACAACACACATAATACACTCTCCCCTCGCAACTTTCCTTCCAAGCCCCCTTACCTGCTTGAATCTGTGCAGGGAGGAGGCACATCATTCTCTGGTGATTAGTAAGGTCTAGTGCAGACCTTACTAATCATCCATCATTCGGCCAGAGCTCAGAACTGACAGAGCTCCGGCCGGACCCGCCAGGAGCAGCTCTGTGGTTTGCATCCGACAGATGCAGACCGTGTAGCTGGGCACGCAGTCGGTGACCATGTGCCTGACTTGTTAGCTGGCTGCAGACCACACTGTACCAACTCGCGAACTGGACTTGGCCCGTGGGCCAGTACTTTGAGACCCCTGATCTAGATCATCTAGGTGAAGAAAGAGGTCAGAAAATTGATGCTGAGAAGTTGACCGATACGATTCCAAGGTAGTGACTCTTTCAAGGAGATGGGAGTGTGACCGTTCAACTGAAGAAACTTTAGCAGACAGGGACGAGACTTCCTGTCTGATTTCTGATACATCTGCTTATATGCGGATTCAATGCGGATTCAATGCGGATAGTAAAAGCCATGTAATAGTGCATCTCACATGGCCATTGCCAGACCACGCCCCCCCTTTTTTCTTTAACTTGGCTTACAATTTGAATAGCTCATACATGAGGAAACAGCAACAATGTATTCTCCCTTGGGAACAGGCATTTAACTAACTAGCTTCTTGGATGTAACTGGGCGTGTATACACGTCCGGTTACATCCGCCTGCTCGGGTGCGCCGCGCGCGAGCGGGAAATGCCTGTTATTTGAAAACCGGCAGCGATGCCTATTAGGGGTCTTGGAGACCCCTGATGTCTCCATAAATAGGACCAGTCACCTCTTTTGCCATCACATAGAGGGGTTTCTCAGCCCCCTCTGTGATAGCAATAAAGTTAAGTAAAATAGGAAAAAAAAAAATAGTTTCCCCAAATTTTTTTTTAAAGTTACACAAAAAAGAATTAAAAAAAACTATTTTTTTCCAATTCCCCACCCCTACATACACGCATGTAAACATGCGTCAGGTGCACATACCGGCGAAAATGACAATTGCGCCCATTGCGCCGCACGTTACATATCGCCGCGAACGTCGGAATGATAGCAATAGTTCTAAGGCTATCAATCACTGATAACACTAAACTGATGAGCTGTAAAAGCTTTTAAAGCGTCAGCTATGACCAATTTTGGGTACGCTATTTTTTGTGATTTCACGAGTGCGCGCAATTTTTAAGCTTGACATGTTTGGTGTCTATTTACACCTGGTCTTCAAGCGGTTAAGGGGGGGATAGCATTACATTCTATAAATTCATACATGGTCCAATTAGCAAACTTCTTTACAGTAAGAGCTGTGAAATTTGAAACATACTTCCACAGGAGCTAGTTTTAGACAACTGCTGTTCTATAAAAAAAGACAATGTGTGGATTCACAGAATGTAACAGTGATTAATAGACCAATAAAATAGTAGCTTATTGACCAAGGGAGTATCGGATTGCCTTAGGCTAGGTTTACACCTAGGCGACACCTCACCACACGGCAATCATGCACGATGCCGCGCGGTCAGGAGTTGCTTAAGTGTGAAGCGATCGCGTTGTGGGTGCCATTATTTTCAAACGGCACCCCAGTCGCGCCGGGCGGATTGCGCTGTTTCCCGCCGCGATTCCGCCCGTGCTTCCGAACTCTAGCGCGGCTAAAACAGCCACGCGTCGTGTATCGCAATTCTGCGATTTCCATGCGCATGTCACCCCATTGAAATCAATGGGGCCGCACGGCAATCGCTGCCTGCATTGTGCGGGACGAGCATCTCGGGTGTCATGCGGTGTTGTGCACCTAGCCCAGGGGTAGGCAACCTTGGCTCTCCAGCTGTGCTGAAACTACAAATCCCATAAGGCATTGCAAGCCACAGGCATGACTCCCAGAAGCATGATGGGATTTGTAGTTTCAGCACAGCTGGAGAGCCAATGTTGCTTGGCTCTGACCTAGCCTTAGGGGATCAGGAATTAATTTTCCCTGCTGGACTAAATTGGACCATGCTTTATAAAAAGGAGTTTTGCGTTCCTTTGGACAAACTGAGGGTTTAGTCTTCTGTGGATACAAGATTTAAAAAAAAAAATTTTAGTATTTATTTTCATTGGTCGAGCTTAATAGGCATGTGTCTTTTTTCAACCCGACTAACTCTGTAAATAGTAGCAAAGAAGCAGGACCATAAAAAAATTGACAAATTACATTAAAGTTGCCTCTCTTTGTAGAAACAAGTTTCTTGGTTAAATAACTATATTTGTCAGTATTGAGCATCTGTTTTTCTCTGGTAGTTCAAAGGTCTAAACATGGTAACAACTCTGATTCTGAAATTTCTTGAGAGGCCTACTGTCTTGCCAATATATACTGTATATTTAGCATCTTGCAGACATTCTACTATAAACATCCTGAAGGACTTCTCCTAAAGCTAAACAGCTAAATACACAGATGAAAAATATATGGATGCTATTTTACCTGCTTCAGTTGGTAGGCAGACTGTTTTGACACTGCATTTCAGCTACGCACTCTTCTGGCCTGCTGCAGGACATCCTGAAAACCAGTTTACCAAACCAGGAACCTCTGCACCACAATATTTCAGGACATGTACCAAGCAAGGTACATGTATGTGTAAACATTACAAAGGTTGGTGCCACTCTCACACATAATCTGGCATGGCACAAGATGGAGTGGGGTCAGCCACCTCAGCAGCCTGCCCCTGAAGAACCTCCAGAGTTTCTGACCCAGTGTGGCTTCTGTCCCCTGGGCATACCAACTGCAAAACGGCATGGCAGCATTTTTCCTGGGACTTTGCATAGGCAAAAAGAGGTCAAAAGGGGAGAGGTGCAGGACATGGCATGCCACCACCAGTCCCAACGTGATGCTCTGTCCTGCACCCTTGCCAGCCGGCATCAAACTTGGCCAGTATGCCAAGAAGGAGATGTACTATTTCTGCCCCTGCTTGCTGGACCACATGTCTATAGTCAAGTGGACCCTGCTGCTGATACTATGGCCTAGTGATAGTCGCTTTGCACATGATGGTGGTGGACCTTCTGTGCAAAAAAAATGGTGACTTGGTACCTGCAACTGTGGTGCAGCACAGTCCATAAACTGGTGGAAGGGGACCAACTCCATCAGCTGGTATGGATTGGGGGGGAGGGGACCAGGAGGAAGCAGGATTCTGCCTAAAAAAAGTTTCGGCTTTAGACACAATTCAATGTATGTTTACAAACTAGTTTAGTGAGTACCACTACCCCAATGTAACTGCAAAAATTGTTACCCTGTGCTCACAAATGCTTGTTGCTATACTTAGGAGGGAGTTAGGAAATAGATGTGTGGAATAAAACCAAGATCCTGAGACTATTCTTGCCTTTAGTGACCTAAAACATCGACATTTCCTGCATTAGGCTTCAGTGTAAAACTCGATCGTGAGTACAGAGCCAGTGTCATGGGGAGGTATTGGAAGACAAAGCATGACCCACACCTCCTGAAAGTGAAGACAAACTTTGAAGCCATTCTTCCGGTCTCATATCCCCTGAAATAACATTGTCCTTAACAGGCACCGGTTGTGTAAGGAGATCTGAAAAGTGCAGTTACCAAACATGGAATAAGGAAAGGAACTTGGCACTGAATTGGGTAAACTGTGGCATAGACACATCACCAACATCTAGGTCAGAGGGAGAATGGTGTGCATTAAAATACAAGGTGTCTGGCAGTATCTTACAACATATGAGCTGTAAAATTGGATGGCAGGTAGACGCAGGTATACTTCTAACAAACTGTGACCTTCATTGCCATTTTAAGAATAAGTCATTGCTGGTAAACCAACACTATTAAATCATGCCCTTTCACAGTAAGTCAAACCCACTTGCTGCCACCATGCGCTGCTTAAAGGTATTGTTGATTCTTGTTTCCTCTGGTGGGGCCCAAGTACATACTTTAGTACATCACGGCTGCCACACGAGTTCCAAAGAGCACTCTATAAAGCATTTTGTGTTTTTCTTTAATAAGGGTGCTAGCCCATTAAAGTTGTAGTTTCTTCCTCTTCTTTAGTGAATGTTTGGAACCTGCTCAAGGAGAGGAAGCATTCACTCTCCACAGCAGAACGTCTAAAGGTTCAGTCTTTCAGATATTTAAAGGATGAGCAAAGGTTTCAAAGTTTCTGAAATCACTTAAACTGTAGTTACCCCTCCTAACCTGCACAAATTGTGGTTTACTACTGTGTTGGATAAAGTCTAATAGGCTAATAGTATACAGTGTTACACCAAAAGCAGCTATTTACAGAAAATTGGGGGGAATTATAGTACATGTCAAATGTAAACGCAAATCACATTGAAATGCTGGTATGTGTGTGTTATAGGTTGTTTTTTACAGACAGACACAAACACAATTTCAGAATTTCTTTTAATTTTTTTGAAAATGTTGGACCCAAATAAACAATAGGCACAGTACTAAAGCAAACATAAGTGACAACTTTTTTTGGGCTTGCCCCACACACTTGTATATAAACCAGTACTGCACAAATCCAGTCTTCAAGCGCTACAACCAGGATTTTAGGATTGATTTAATAGGCCAATTTTATGGATTATCCCTTACCTGATTCATCTTTGGCTGTTAATTACTGAAAACCTAAACATTGTGCAAGGATCATGGACCTCAAAAGACTTTTAAGCCATATTCTTCATACAGACATCTACCCAAATTCTTTGTATTAGGTGCACAGTGGAGTGTATAATCTATACCTAAAAATGTATTTTTAGACTTGCAGTTATGCCTCTCAAGTAAACTATGCCAGAGTTTAGCATCTAGTAAATAGAAAAACAGGGGTAGTCTTGTAGTAGGCTTTAAATAATTAAAAAAAATGGGATAAAGAAACTTTTGTACAATTTGATGGAGCACTAGCTAATAAAATTTACACTGGTGTACTTTGCAAAATAATTTGTTTGGAAAAACATTTTCTCCAGTAGCTCACTACAGGACACAGGACTCTATTCTCTAACGGATGGACATAGCTGCCACCTTTAGGAGGTTGGACACCAGGAAAAGCAAAAGGGCACAACAACACAAAAAAGATCAATACAAGACTGGAGGAAGCTGTGTTCGTCAAAGAACTGCTAGGGAACAGGACTTTACTAGAAGTACAAAAAAGAAAAAAAAAAATTCTAGTTCTTATTTTCTAACAGCATTCATTGGAGGACACGATTACAAGTACTGTCAGATAAATAAAAAAAAAACACAAAACAAGGAGACCCTCCTTCAATAAGGAAGCTGTAGCTCCCGGGTAAACCCCAATAAGCCTTATTATTATACAGGATTTATATAGTGCCAACAGTGCGCAGCGCTTTACAATATAAAGGAAGACATTACAATCACAATACAATTTCAGACAAGATGGCAAGGTAGCCCTGCCCATCAGGGCTTAGTGTTTTCCTTTAGATGAGAGGCTGACACACAGAAGCTGAAGGAAGCACAATGTCCTTATTAAGATAAGAAGACAAGACTTTAGGCAGAAAGGAAGGTTTAGACCCAAGACTTATCTCTGTGGTAGATAAAGAAAAAAGGTACCTTACAAGGAGATGTTCCAGGCTGAAGTGATGGCAAAAAGACCTTCCGAGACAAACATGGCATGTATCAAAAGAAGCTCCTCCCAAGGGAAATCTCTGTAGAGCAAAGAGTGCCACATTAAGATCCCTTGGGGCCAGGGTATATTTCCCCGGAGGAAGGGGGGTCAAGGTGCAATGTGGATTACACCTTGGACAAAGAGTTACAGACTAAGCAATGAAAAGCAATTAGAGGCCAGAAAGATTATAAAGGCCAATACCTGTGCTTCCCCCCCCCCACTGCAGACACACTGCCCAGCCATTCTTCTCTTCTCCCCTCCCGCGTGCTGCCGACACACTGATCAGCCATTCTCCCTTCCCCCACCGCGCTGCCAACACACTGCTCAGCTGTTCTCTTCCCCAACTTTGCTCAGACGTCACCCCCCCTCCATTGCAACTTTGATGCCCCGCTGCAGTCTGTCGCCTCTGATCCTGCTGCTCTCCTCCGCCTGTAATCAGCAGAGTGCATCGGATAAGACACAGATTGGCTGTCTGGGGCCGAGAGAGCGGGGAGGGTCAGGTGCAGTGTTGCCGGACAGGTTGGAGTGGCTCGGAGGAGGTGGGTGTGTGCAATAGCCAGTTTGTAATTGCAAACTGAAATAGCCAATAGCAGGCTGGCTATTGCACGTGCACACTGCCTGCTGTCAATCAGCAGAGGAGAGCCTGAAGGAGAACTTTCGCCTTTAGGTCCCTCCTGTGCTGATTGACAGCAGGCAGTGGGTGGTTGCAATAGCCAGCCTGCTATTGGCTATTTCAAATTGCAATAGCCAATAGCAAACTGGCTATTGCACACACACCCACTACCTGTTGTGTTAACATTCCCTGGCCAAAGCTATTCAATCCATGTGTGCTTGAATAGCTCCTTTGAAGTGGAAAGGTGACCCTAGGGGTCTCATAGACCCCCAAATGTCACCTTAAAGAGAGCCTGTCATCTCCAATGTGCCATCACATAGGGTGCTTTTGAGCCCCACCATGTGATAGAAATAAAGTTAACAAAAACAAAAGGTTTAAAAAAATTAAAAAAAAAAAAAGGTAAATAAAATGGAAAAAAAATTGTAAAGGCCCCAACCCCCTACGTGGAAACACTCCTCCCACCCGCAGTGCGATTGCCTGCATTGGAGCATGCAGTACCACAATGCCCTGCGTTCCAGTGCGATTGCAAAAAAATTGTGCATGCAGTTTTATTCTGAAGTAAACTTGTGACACTCCATTTGTGTATTTTATTTAAATTAAAGATGGTATGTATTTTTTTTTATCCGCTTAATTGAAAAAATAAAACAGCCAACTAATCGATTATGAAAATAATTGTTAGTTGCAGCCCTACACTCCATTTACAATTGCCTAAACCTCAGCACCCGAGCATTTGAAAAGGTCTTACGTTAAGGCTAAAAAGTTTGGCGTTTCACATGAAGAAAGCTTAAGGCCCCAAGCACAGTAACAATGACTGCTTCAGAAAGGCACTAACAGAATGGCTGTTGAAGCCCAGATGTTGAGAGCATTGACTGAGAAGAAGGATGCAGTACAGAAACTTGAGTCAGGATGAAAGCTGCCACAGGGCATCCGTTTACTAAAGAAACCAGTTTGGGGGTACCAAGCGCTTCCAGGCCAGCCTGGGGCCATTAGGATTGTGGAAATTCAATGCTCAATCCTCCATATAATACACAGAGAAGCTCCAGTGGAGGAACTATGTAGATCAGGGAATTTTGCGTCTAAAGAGAAATCAGAGCATCTGCTGCATGTGCTAGTGGGTTGCTAGCTCTGGCTACTGACCTGTGATGGCATGCACACAGGAGTTTTTTCCAGCACCAAAAAATGAGATTGTACACTGAGCCACGCATGTGCAGCTCAGTGCTCAGTCCAGATCCATATGTCAGTGAAAAACAGTGCAATCACTGATGTATAATAATCTGGATCCAAATTATCTTTTCACTTTTTTAGGTTCCGATTATGAAAAAAAAAATCCAGCATGCCATTGTTTGAACAACATTAAAAGAGAACTATGGGTTAAGTGTTCTTTCCCATAGTTCTCTTTAGGGTCACGGGAGGAAATATACTAACCTCCCCCCATGACCCATGGCTCAGTATGTAGCAGGCTATTGTCCGCGATATACTGAGCGCGCCGCAGCGGATCCCGGCAATATTGTATGGATCCACCCAGCTGCGTGAGTAACAGTTGGCTCTGCCTATCTAGAGGCAGCGCCAGCTGTGCCCGTCCCCTCCCCCGTTCGTTTCTCCACTCAGCGCTGGAGGATCGGAGAGGGGGGAATCCCTGCGGGGAGCGGTGACTTACAGTCACCGTTCACTGCAGTGAGACGATCGGGAAGTGAGCGGATCGGTGCATGTTTCTGCTCACTTCCCGATCGATAGAGCCGACCTGTGACAGCTTCTGTCACAGGTCGGCTCTAACTATGAGGATGAGTGGAAATCACTCACCTCATAGTTCTCCTTTAATGTTAACAAAAATGCAAATAAATAATCAAAAAAATTATGAGGAAAGCAATAATTGCTATTTATATACATTAAACTATAACCAGAATTAAAAAACAAATTATAACACCAAGGTCATGTGAGTGCAAGTTCAGCTGTAGCTACAAACACTACACACAAAAAAAACATGCTTGCTTTTGAGTACCAGACAGGATCAAACGCTGTGCACATAAAATTAATCAGTGCTTAAAGGAGCTCTCACTGAATCACTTCTGGCAGAAAATTAAGCCTTACCACATTTTCAGATTTCTTTATGTTTAGTGTCAAACACTTATGTTAGATGAAATTAAATCCCTGCTTAAAATCTGTTTTTGTTTACGCTTAAAATGGTGAATTTTTATGCTGTCCTATGTTGGAGGGAGAACTAACAAAATAAATTCAACAGTCATCCATTATTATCATTATCAATGATAAATTCCTCATTCCTAACCATGTCTTCAGCAACAGAGTGCAAAAACCCCCCAAAAAATGCACCGTTAAGACACACTGAATTCAAAAGGCAGCAAGTGGAGTAAATATTAACCTGAAATATGCATCTCTTAGAATCTGGTTAGCCATAAAACTGTCTTTTTTTTGGGGGAAAAAAAAATTCAATTTTAAAGAATAATCCAGTTCATCACAGGTACTTCTGTTCATTACAGTTCTGTAAAACTTCTTAAAAGAAATCAGCAGACTCCAATTCCAGGATGCCGCAATGGGCACATTTTGTGCTACTAGGCAACATCAAGGCCACATTATAAAAATATTCTTAGTACAATCTGCAAGTCACCTGTGACACAGAAATGCCTCTGTATCACTTTCTCATGGCCTCTCATCTCTATAAGAGAAAATAAATCCATTTCAACTTGGATCTCGACCAATAAGCACTGCAGTCCTGTAGACCTGCATCGCCTCTTCCTCTGACACTACCAAGGAGAGGCAGCTTTCTGCTACACGTGCCTGATAGCAAGCCATATTCCAGAGTCTGGGTCCATCTGATCCAAAGTCATCCTCTGAATTGAGGTTTAAAAGATCTTCAGCAGAAAGACTACCTCTCATAGATTGCATCTTTCGTCTTGGACGATCTCTATATCTGGTTGGGAAATCTAACAACTCAAATGACTCAGTGGAAAGAATACTCTCTTGGCTGAAAGAAGATGGTACTTTCTCATGGGTAAGCATGCATACAGGTAACTTGTCATTTTTTAAAGAACAGTCAACCGCATCAAAAGACAACTCAGGAGCTGCTCCAGCAGAAGAGAACTTGCCATCTCGCTTGAGTATACCTTTCCTGATGACTGGTTCCTGTGGTTCTTCTATGCCAGTATTAATCGCTGGGAGATGTTTTGGCTCAATGGCATAAGAGGAACAGGGTGCATCATTTTCGTCATTCATCAATGCTCCCTCATTATGCTCTGGAGAAGAATAGTAACCAGACTCTCGCTGCTGGGGCTTCTTTAAGATTCCTTTTTTAGGAGCAGGAGGTACAGATGGGATTGTTTCTGGGGGAATCGGAGTTATTATGTGGCCCATGTTTTCCCTTTTAGAACGCTTTAGTGAGCGCTGACGAGTGATAGTTGTCCCTGGGAGATGCTGGCGTAAGAAAGAGCGCATTTTAGAGCCATTATCCCACAAAGGACGAGAAGATCTTCTAAACCATCCCCCAACAATAGAAAATGGTGAATCAGATTCCTTTGTTTGCTCTGGTTCACTCAACGGTTGTTGGTACCCCCAATTCACCCACCAATGAGAAGCAACGTCTGATAGCGTGGCTCTGCGCTCTGGGTTCACCATCAGTAGCCAACGAATCAATCCACATGCATCTGCAGAGAAAAGAGTGAATTTGAAGTCAGCAGTGGTAAATAAAAGATTAGAGAAGGGGTAACCTGTGATAAACAAAGCATTTAAAAAAGACTGGCATGCATTACATGGGGTGAAACAATTCACTGGTACACACATCTGCCAGTTGTTTGCAGTAGTAATGATTCAGTGCTCCAAAAATAACCTGACAATGTGCATCAAATACACACTGGTCACTCACCAGATGGGTGGCTTGGTTCCTTGTAAGCTCCACAAGTGATCTGAGCTACCAGTTTCTTGTAGTCTTGCCCGTCAAATGGCATACAGCCATGAACCAAAATGTAGAGAAGAACTCCTAACGACCAGCTATCCACCTACAACACAGAATAAAATTTACTTTTACACAAACCTCGACACGCAATGCAAAATTAATGTGCATATGGCCTTTTAGATTAGGTATAGAATTACAGTAGGTGGTTCACCACTCCAAGGGCCGACAATAATGCACTCCACAACAGTCCGTCAAGCTTCACTTTGTAAAGGTGACCATACACCTTTCAACCATTGTACAACTTTTTTGTGTGAAGACATTTCACCCTCAATTTTCGTTCAAAACAGCCCATCATGCACAGGTCAATGTAGTTCGCAGTTAACGTTCGTCAGCACCACTAGCTCGCCGATTTTTGTTGATCGAAAGAACAGATTTTCATTTGAGCATGTGCAATTTTCATGCTGAGATTTCTGTTGTACAAAAAATGACACTAACCCTTACACTTTCGTACAAGTAGACGAAAATGTTGTAGCCTGCCGGAAAGACAAAAATGTGATCGCAGACAAAAATCTGCGGATAACTAAGGTGTATGGGCACCTTTTCAAATAGTAATGAATTCAAAACGTTACCTCCCTCTAACTTGTTTTACTCTTGTCAGGACTTAATCGTAGTAGGTGTGCAAGTATTATTTCGTCTAACAAAATCTAAACCGTAAGATTCAATTATCTGAAAATAAAGAATTAAGTTACCTGGTCTATTTGTAACAATCATGCACCTATGGTCGTTAGTAATGAGACAAAAAGGGAAGAGAAGGAGAGAACAAAAAGGGAAGAGAAGGAGAGAAAAAAAAGGGAAGAGAAGGAGAGAAAAAAAAAGGGAAGAGAAGGAGAGAAAAAAAAAAAGGGAAGAGAAGGAGAGAAAAAAAAAAGGGAAGAGAAGGAGAGAAAAAAAAGGGAAGAGGAGAAAAAAAGGGAAGAGAAGGAGGAGACAAAAAGGGAAGAGAAGGAGAGAAGAGAGAGAGAGAGAGGCTTTGCAGCCTGAAATTAAGACAGACACAGTTTGTTTTATCCAGTTGCATTTACTCAGGGCAACTTATAACAACCAAGTGAAAGATCTAAAACTAACATGTCAGAAAAAAATAATAATGCAAAAGCAGAAATCACTTAGTTGGAAAAAGGGTCACCCCCTTGTGTCAGTATTTTGTTGAACCACTTTTTGCTTTAATTACAGCCTTTAGTCTGTAAATAGTCTAATTCCTGCAACTGCTTCAGAGTTGCTGTAGGCCTTTTGATAGCCTCTCTGACCAGTTTTCTCCTGGCTTTCATCCAGTTTGGAGCAACGTCCTGATCCAGGTAGAATCCGTGTTGTACCAAATACCTTCTTAGTAATAGACTTCACTAATCCTTTTTCTGTTTTTATAATTTTTTTTTGCCATTGTTATATCTTTCACTTCGAAGTTTAAAAGTTGCACTGAGTAAATACAGCTGAATAAAACAAAAATTGTGTCTCTCTTCATTTCAGGCTGCAAAGCAACAAAAAAGTGATTTTAAAAAGGTGGGTGATTCTTCTCTATACCCACTGTGTGTGTATGCATATACACTATATTGCCAAAAGTATTGGGATGCCCCTCCAAATCATTAGATTCAGGTGTTCCAAATCCCTTCCACAGCTGTATAAAATCAAGCACCTAGGCATGCAGACTGCTTCTACAAACATTTGTGAAAGAATGGGTTGCCCTGAGGAGCACAGTGAATTCAAGCGCGGTACCGTGATAGGTTGCCACCTGTGCAATAAGTCCATCTGTGAAATTTCCTTGCTACTAAATATTGCACAGATCAACTGTTAGTGGTATAACAAAGTGGAAGCAACTGGGAACGACAGCGACTCAGCCACGAAGTGGTAGGCCACATAAAATGACAGAGCGGGGTCATCGCATGCTGAAGCGCAGAAGTCGCCAACTGTCTGCTGAGTCAATAGCTACAGACCTCCAAACTTCGTGTGGCCTTCAGATTGGCACAACACTGCATAGAGAACTTCATGGAATGGGTTTCCATGGCCGAGCAGCTGCATCCAAGCCAAGTGCAATGCAAAGCGTCGGATGCAGTGGTGGCACGCCGCCACTGGACCCTAGAGAAGTGGAGACATGTTCTCTGGAGGGACGAATCACGCTTCTCTGTCTGGCAATCCGATGGACGTGTCTGGGTTTGGCGGTTGCCAGGACAAAAAAGGTACTTGTCTGACTGCATTGTGCCAAGTGTAAAGTTTGGTGGAGGGCGGATTATGATGTGGGGTTGTTTTTCAGGGGTTGGGCTTGGCCCCTTGCCTTAAGAGTTCCAGTGAAGGGAACTCTTAAGGCATCAGCATACCAAGACATTTTGGACAATTTCATGCTCCCAACTTTGTGGGAACAGTTTAGGGATGGCCGGCTACCTGTTCCAACATGACTGTGCACCAGTGCACAAAGCAAGGTCCATAAAAACATGGATGAGCGAGTTTGGGGTGGAGGAAATTGACTGGCCTGCAGAGTCCTGACCTCAACCCGATAGAACACCTTTGGGATGAATTAGAGAGGGGACTGCGAGCCAAGCCTTCTCGTCCAACATTGGTACGCGACCTCATAAATGCGCTTCTGGAAGAATGGTCAAACATTTCCATAGACACACTCCTAAACCTTGTGGACAGCCTTCCCAGAAGAGTTGAAGCTTTTATAGCGGCAAAAGGGTGGTCCAACTCAATATTGAGCCCTATGGACTAAGACTGGGATGCCATTAAAGTTCATGCACGTGTAAAGGCAGGCGTCCCAATACTATTGGCAATGCAGTGTGTGACGAGAGGGCAGCAGAGCGGGACGAGTAGCTTGCTGGCCGTAGTAATTAAACGGCTGGCCGGGAGCTCTACACTCAAGCGATCGGGCTTCTCTAGAGATGTCCGATCGCTTATATTAGCAGCAGCTGTCACTGCCATTGCCGGTCCAGAGATCGGCTGTGACCGGTGCGGCCAGGACTGGCACAATTCTTGTTCTTGGAGGAGGCCAGGTGAGCAGTCATGGGAAGTAGTGGGGGGGAAAAATGCAGGTATGACAAGGGCATGAAAGCGTATTTGGCCTTCTGTTACAGAATGCAGCTGATCTGTGTTGCCTTAATAGATGGCTGCCTTTGGTTAAAGTATAACTCAATCTTACCTCAGGACCTTTATAAGGTCTGCCATTGACAATTTCAGGAGACGCATAAAGGGGACTACCACAATATGTCTGAAGATAGATATCTGAATGGTAGATGTTGGAAAGTCCAAAATCTGCAATCTAAAAAAAAAAGGAAAAAATACAAATAAAAAAATTGCAAATGAAATAATTATATTTTATGGTGGCATAAGACTTAAACAGGTTAAGAATATTTTGCTTGAGCTGTATTTAGGATCCTGTAAATAAATGAGGCAGAAACACCCCTCCCTTCTGTATTTGCACAGATAGATAGTGGAACACTGCCAACATCAGACATTCAAACATGTCTACTGTTGCAGGGTAAAGTTCACCAACGTCAAAGAAAAAAACAGGAAGGAATGTACAGGACAATTACATTACCGTATGGTACTGGATCACCTCATAGCTACATTACTGTACAGCTAAATAGGTGGATATTTTACACAGTATATTCAGAATGCTCATTACTTTTTTTCCCCCTCAGGACTGTGTAGCCCCTATATACAAGTTGCTACTGAAATAATCAATAATCTGCTTCTAAACAGTTAACTGACCTTGTGCATCCTGTGAGTCAGAGACTTGTGGGAGTTGCAGTGCAGATCAGGGGACTGGTGGTGCTGTGTGAGATCTTTCAGACTGCAACTCCCAGGAGGCTGCGTTTCTCAGAGGGGTAATTCTGTGCTGGTAATGCTGAGCACGCTTGCTCCAGGAGATCCGAGAGACTTCATGCGGTTTTGGGGTGCTCAAAGAGAACTGAACGATTGCTTCAACAGGACCCAGGGACACTGCTACAGCGGGGATATCGCAGCCTGGATGAACAGCCAAGACAGTACTGTGAGTGATTCTAGAAGGCCCAGCAATTCGAGGGGATCCTGACTGTATCAACAGGGAAAGCTGCACAGTGCCTTTCGGTGACCAGAGTCCTTCTTCAAGAGACCCCAGATGACTTCAGCATCATCAGAGGTTTGAGACAAAGGGGATGCCCGTCTCTCGCTGACTGACATCTTTTCTGACTGATCCTGGAAGTTGTTAGATGGCTTTAGGCCATTTGTGGGATTTTGCCATTCACATCTGCAATACACTATGCACCCCAGCGATGGCTAGCCTAGACTATTGCTACTAGCCCGTAGTAGAGTCTGAGATTATTTGAGGAGACCGAGACATTAGTATTTCTGTATTCAAAGTCAAGGACAGTATCTGGGGTAGTTAAATATTGCAAATTTCAGTACACGGACAGCCACAGCTACTGAGTGTCAGAATACCCACTGTATATTGCTAAGTGCTATTTTCTTCAATTATTGTGTTCATTATTGCATTGTCTTACGCATATACACTAATTGTTTAGTAAAGCCGTTACAAAACTCTCTAAAGGCATGTTGGTGTGGATCCTGTTTGGGCGGTGCATTTTGGCTTGGGGACAGAAAATACCCTAGTTACTTTGGCGGCTCGTTCAGGGGTGAGCGCTACAACTGCAAATGTCTAGCCAGGCTTTAAGAGTTACTCGCCACCAGTTGCCCCACTTCACCCCTACCCTGCCCCAGCCTCAACACCGCCCTTAAACACACCCTTAACCCCTTCGTGACGGGAGACGTACACTGTACGTCCAGCCACAAAGGGACCAAATGACTTGTCACGTACACTGTACGTGACGAGTTATTTGCTGCTTTAGAGGGCTGTTAATCGCTGAGAATCAGCTTTTAACATTCATTAATGGATGCCCTTACTACAGAGGCATTCATTAATGAAAGGGTTAACCTTTTTCAGACACCCGATACCTTAATATCGGGTGTCTGAGAGTCACAGCAGAGCGGATACAGATGCCGGCAAAACATTCTGACAGCTCGTATAGATCGAGAGATCTCTCTCTCAAGCTATACTGGCTTTTTTTTTTTCTTTCATGAATAGATACATAATGTGTCTATTCCTGGAAGAAGAATGTTTGTTTGCTGATCGTTGTTGCAACAATCAGAAAACCTTTAGTAACAGCTGAATCCTGAACTGCTGCAGGATCAGTGTCACTAACTTATTATTGGCTGTTCTGAAGTTTGAAGCAGCCTGATAATCACCAAAAATTTATTAATTTATCAAGCAGTAACAGTGAGATTAATTCACAATGACTGCTTGATATAATTAAATAAATAAAATAACATTTTTAAGTTAAAAAAAAGTGAAAAGTGTAAAAAAAAAAAATTGTGAAAAGTGTAAAAAAAAAAAAAAAATGTGTAAAAAATAAAATAAAATAAGGGACAAATAAATGAATGTATTTATTGCATTTTTTTAGCTGTGCTGGTTTTGTAAAAAAAATACTACAAATCAAAACTGGGAAAAAAGTGTTTTTTTTAAACGGTTTTTTCCTCTTTTTTTATATTTTATTTGTCCTAAGTGAGGCGTTAGACGCACATATGTGATATAAATATGTAGCCCTATCTGTCCTCTAAAAAACAATATATAATATGTGTGGGTGCACTTTGTAAGAAAGTATATTACTGACGTGGAAGAATCACACAGCAAAAATGTCAAAAGTGTGTCAGTCATTTACGAACAGAAACTAAAAACAAGCTCAGTCATGAAGGGGTTAAATTATCTTATGATAGTTGCTTGTAAATGGCAGATTAGGAATTTCTGCTGCAGAAAAATGAAAGTTCCTGACACAGGAATCCCTAATCGCACCTAAAATAATGGTGTGATTTTAGTGAGGTCTGCTTCAGACCTCACTAATACATCCTTTCTTTCGGCCAGAGCTCAGAACTGTCAGAGCTCTGGCCGCAGAAAACCGGAGCTGACAGGAGCAGCTCTGCGGTCGGCATCTGACAGAGATGCAGATCGTGGAGCTGCTTCCGCAAGTCAGGTACACAGTCTATGACCGTGTGCCTGACTTGTCAGCGGGCTGCGGGCCACATAGTACCGGCTTAGGGCCGGTACTTTGAGACCCTAATTTCCACTTGCCTTCACTGTATTTCCACTAGCCAAATGCGAGCAGGAGAGTGGAAATTTTGAGCTCTGCTCTAGGACAAAATACAGCTGTGTGCTGTAGGAAATTACCTTGCTGGTAGGGAAATTCCCAGCCTCAGAAAACCGATATATTTAAAGCTTTATGGCAGTAATTACATAGCAGGAAACAAGATCTGATCAACATATATGGCTGAGAGTTTCTGTAGAGTAAAATGTTGAGAAAAACATTAAGGGCTTGTTCACACCATCTTCAGACCGATGTGTTTTTTACATTTCTTTAGTCGCACCAAAAACGCATACACGGTAATACATGAGACTAGTTCACACCACAGCATTCAATTCCAGAGCTTTTATTTTCTTTTATTAAAAGGACAGCAGCATGTATTTTTTGCACACCGGAACGTGCAAAGATGCATGGAAATGGACCGGAATACACCGGAACGTGTTTAAACCCAAGTAAAAACTATTTTAAATAGAAACGCAGCAGAATGCATCAAAAACACATACAAGAAAAAGCATCCAGAACTGGTCTGGAGATTGCGTGAACTAGCCCAGAGTGAAGAAATATGTGCAAGAAATTCTGCCTATGCAATACCAAGAGACAAAGGATGTAGTTTTGTTTCTGTGGTTTACATACTAGTCCAAGGACATACCTTGATTGTGCTTGACCTACTTGGTCCCTGCCAATCCAAATGAATTAGACAAATAGTGATGTTTGCCGTCACCCAGAGCTCTTGCGATAAGGTGCACAGCATATTTGCATCATGGCAGGCTTACTTCTCCGTAAGTCCTCCTCCTGCAATGCACCATCAACGCTCCCCCCTTGCCACCATGTTTGCCCCATCTTCTTCCTTCCTCGTTGGCCATCCTAAGAGGACACAAATTCCGCACAAGCACAATGCAGTTGCTTCATCCCGGGACCTACTCTCAGCAGCTTACAGATGCCGGGATTTTACACTGAGCTGTAAATTTGCAATTTAGGAACAGAATACTTGCAGGCAGAGAAAGCTTTTATGGCAGAAGAGATACAAAAGGGAGGGGGGATTTATCAAAACTGGAGCAGTTGGCCATAGTACCCTATCAGCTTCTCTCTTCAGTTAAGCTTGGAAAATGAAAGATTAAAGCCAATTGGTTGGGCAACTGCTCTCCAGATATGGCCTGCTCCAGTTTTGACAAATTGCCCTCAGTGGGGGGAATTAATGACTTAATAAACTGGAGCAGACAGAATCTGAGGTAGTTGCCCATGGCAACCAATCGGCTTCACTTTTCTGTTTGTTCAGTTAAGCTTTGAATGATGATGTTAAATATTGATGCATTGCTTATTTATCTATATGAATACTATAGGCTACCTCCAAACATCCGGATAAGGCTTCAGCGAAACGCGTAGAAGGCTGGACAGTACAGAATCATGGATCCAGTCTTGATAATTATGAAATTGTTAGATATTTTAAGGAAAATTACATTAAATAAATGCTTTTCAGCGATAATATGCATCAGTACAGGTTCCAGGAAGGTTCTATGTCGTTTATATTCTGAGCTCCGTGGCTATGTATTGTACTTTTTATCTGCATTGGGCTCATGGAGTTTTTCCAAGTAAAAAGAAAGTTATTTTTAGATTATATATGTGATTTTATTCATATGTGGTATTATGTTGGAATTGGTCTCTTGGCATTTTATGACACCTTAAAAGCCCCATTTTTTTTCTTAGTTGGTACACAGTTAGGCTTTGTAAATGAAACAGAAAAGCTGATTGGTTACTATGGGCAACTACTCCAAATTCTGTCTGCTCCAGCTTTGCTAAATTCCCCCCTTCCCCGCACAGGGTCAGTGGCTGGGATATGTAGTGTCAGCAGAAGCTGGTGACCCTGTCTAAACATATATTAAGGATAAAAAAAATAGCTAGCTCCTGGAGACGGAGTAGGCGAGCTGGAATGCCCGATTGGTGCTTGGAGTTGGACGTTGTTATAGACCAACCATGGCGACTGCACCTCCCTACCCACCCCACAGGGAGTCTGCTCCAGTTTTGAGAAATTCTCAAAACTTGGGAGAAATTCTCCCCAATTATTTTTCTGACAAACAAACGCATGAAAAATAAAATTGCATATAAGAAATAAAAGGTGAAAAGTGTAAAAAAACGTGCACAACCTGCTTACCTTCACATTTTTATTTTCATCCAATAGTATATTCTCCAGCTTTAGATCCCGATGCACAATCCCATTCTGTCGACGTAAAGTCATATTTTTAACAGTGCAAGAATGCAAAACAGTGCAAGCAAAAATGTTCCAATAGTATCTAAGTGGAATTTACAATGTACTAGTCTGGCTTCAGTAAAGTAAAGGCCAATTACAATGGTTTTTTGCACTTTTCTTTGTGTCACTAATTTAAAGAATAACTCTGGGCATTCCTATACACACTGTTCAGAACGTGATGACTCAGGGAACTTAGACTGCTGGAGTCGAGGGGAGGGAGGCTGGAAGGACCAGTGTAAGAGCATGCCAGCTTAGAAGATCACGAGTATAACTTTTTTTTTCCTCCCTAGACCAAAATGAGCAGTTAACCTTTGCAGCAGGGGTCTCAAACTCAATTCACTCTGGCTCCACTCGACAAAATGTTTTTCTCCCATGGGGGCCGCTTGCCAAATTTCATACCTTAAAATAAAATGCAACTATATCTGGTTTGGTAATACGGACCCCAATATACTAGGGATGCACAGATACCGATACTAGTATTCGCCCAAATGCTCCGATGCCTAGCCCGACACTTCCTGTATCAGGAAGCCGGGCAGTACGTCATTACACGCTGCCCGAGGTCCTGACTGGTGAGAAAGCCGGCTCCATGCTTTCTAGTGACATTGTGACTAGAAGCATGGGGACGGCTTCGCTGCTAATCGGGAAGCCGGGTGGCGAGAATTTACATGCTAACCGACTTCCCGACTAATAAGGAAGCCAGGTGGCGAGTCATTACACGCCGCCTGGCTTCCTGGATGGGACTTTTGGTATTCGGCGCGTACCGGAAAAAAATAAAATAAATCGGTACTCTTACTTGATACCGAAATACCGGTATCGGTGCATCCCTACAATATACACACAATACATTCATATCTGTCGGTGCGATTAGTGATTCCTGCAGCAGGAATCCCTAATCTGGTGTTTACAAGTGACAGCTGTCACCTATTCAAGTTAATGATCAGGTGACAGCAGTTGCATGTAAACACCTGCACACCGCATGTAATTGTTTGTGATATTACATGCGGTTAGAAAACACTCTCCCTGAATGCACAATCATTGCGTCCAGGGAGAGTGATTGATTCCTAACCGAATGTAATCATATCACATTACATGCGTTGTGCAGGCATTTACATGCAACAACCTGATCATTAACTTGAATATGTGACAGCTGCCGCTTTTAAATGCCAGATTAGGGATTCCTGCTGCATTAAACGCATGTTCCTGATGCAGAAATCCTTAATTGCACCTAAAGTCTTGTTGCAGGAGGCTGTGAGCCACGATAGACCTTACTAATCAATCCTTTCGGCCAGCGTTCAGCGAAGACACCAGCCGAAAGGATCCAAGCCGCCATAGAAGAAGCTATGCGGTCTGCATCTGACAGAGATGCAGACCGTGTAGCTGCTCCCGCAAGTCTGGTACGCGGTCCGTGACTGCGTACCAGACTTGTGAACTGGCTGCTCGTGGGCCGGTACTTTGAGACCACTGCTTTATAGTGTGGGGGTAGCCCCACTGCAAGGGTCAATAAATATTTTGCCCAGAGTTCTTCTTTAACAAAGTATAGTAGATTTGGTAACATGTACCATATTTCTCATGAATACTAAATTGATTGACCAGCATATACCTACCGCGTGACAATACTGTACAGCAGATACAATCTGCCGAAAGAATCGCCTTGCTTCTTGATCACTGAGTCTCTGCCGTTCACTGATGTAATCATACAAGTCCCCTTGGCTTGCATATTCCATAACAATCACTATCTTGCTGCTGTTCTCAAACACTGTAGTGGAAGAAACAATCAATTCAGTATGCAAAATATAAGAACACATATATAGGGTAAAATACAAAAAAAAAGTCTGTATTAATGTGTACAGGTTTGGGTACCCCTAGTCAAATGGTAAATTTGCTGATTTTTGTCAGTAAAAGCAGTTAACACAACCTCTGCAGCAAACAGAATACAGGGTTCTTATATTCTTTCATAAACTGCAGGTTTGTTCATTACTGAAAATCTGTAGGTAGAGGTCAAAGTTTACATATAGCAATTGTGCATTATCATTTGCAAAAATGTATGGTGCTGTCATCACTATTCTTGATTTCAAGATTACCATGTGCTGCACATGAAGTGACAGCCAACAACTAGTTAAAGTATATGGCTGGGCAAAAATAAATCAGTCCAATACATGCACATTACTCCATGTTTTGTTGCTTTAGGGATGCTGCAAGTACACAAAAATACCCGTTGATCCAGTTATTTTGTGCCCACCTCAACAGGCTTGTAATATTCAAGACTGCAGACTTTTGGACACTTTTGCAAATGTCATCCAGCATAGGGCATTTAACCTGGAATTCAACTGCTTTCTCATTGATGGGAAATAATCTTTTGAGAGATCTAGGAAAGACTTGTCTATTTTCTGGCTGGTTTTTATTCTCTAAGAAAAATATTTTTCGCTGACAGGTGACTCTTGGCTTGACTGAAAAGTAAGAATGAATGCAGCCACCACATCTGAGGAACATGACTTGTTGGTTTTTGGGTTTAAATACACTTTAATTACCTAAAACAATTTGCACTGAAAAGGGATGGGGGGGGGGGGAAACATAAAAAAAGCTGTGACCTCATTCTATTTTTCCTTTCTAAAAAGAACAGATATAAAACTGCACACTATATGATATATGATATATATGATATGAGGCTGCACAAGTACAGATTAAAAAAAAAAAGTTGTTTATTCTAAAAATGAATCCAAAAGAGCATGTCTCTATGGCCTTGTTCTGCAAGTAATCCTCCTAAAACACAGGGCGAGTTTGGTTCAGACTGTGGTGAAGATGTGCAAAATGTATTTTAACACATTTACCCCAACAGGAAAAAACAGGGAGGCGATGGATTGCTCCATTAGCATTTGTTAGTTCTGCAACATATGTGTGGAAGAGCATTTAGAAAGGCAGAGCACTGGAGTTCATCCAGGCAGTAGAATGTCACCAACTAGTGTATGCCAGATGGTTGAGCTCTTTTATAACTTTACAGCCCTACCTTATCTTGCTTTAGAGATAACCGTGGCCCATGTCCTTTCTGTGGTATGTACTTTCGCTCTGTACCCGACTAGAAAACATAACCTACTCTATTGGTCTGACTTTCACAGTTCTATACTAGGGAAGTAAAAAAAAAAAAAAAAAATTCAGGCCAAAGTAAAACTAGCTCCTTTTTAGCTGCTTAATATCCAGACCTTGCAGCACAAAATAAACACAGGAACACAAAAGGAGAGTCCAATTAATGAGGATTACTAGCCTTTCATATTAAAGCGGACCTTTAACCCCCTTTGACTACAAAATCACATCAGCATACAGCTTTGCATGCCGATATGAAATCTTACATTAATTAGCTAAACAATCATATTTTTAATTTTACTTGGAAATTCTTTTACAATGCTGGGAAATCTCCTGAGATCTCAGGGAAAGGCATTTTTCTTCCCTGTGATGATGTGCATGGTCACATGTCTAATGCTGGACACACACCTTACAACCATCGCAAGACTTTTGTCTTGCGATGGTTGTAAGGTACTTAAAAAAAGTACGATCTGCCCATCTTGGACAGGCAGATCGTACTTGCGATGATCGCAAGCCGCGCCCCCGAAGGGCGGGTTTCCGATGACGACCGCAATTACCCGCTCGGCCATCCTGACAGGTGAGGGCGTGGCTTCTCTCCCCCTCACCGCTCCGCCATCCTAACAGCAGGCAGCGCTGTGCGGCGCCACATTACAAGGTCCGGCGGGCCGGATCCGGCCCGCGTGTCTTGTGTTTGCCACCCCTGATCTATTAGTATTTGTTTGTAGATTGTCATTACTAAACATTTCTTAAGGTGCCTTTGTTGTTATTTTGAAGATATGGGTAAAGTTTCTCTTTAAGCATCTGTTTAATATAAAAAAGGTGTGAACTAGAGCTGCAGCTAACGATTATTTTCAAAATCGATTAGTTAGCCGATTATTAAGTTCGATTAAACAGTTAATCGGATAAACAATCAAATACATTTTTTAAAAATGGCTCCAGTGATGGACTACTAGTTTGTATTGACAGGAGCAAGCTAGCGCAGTGCAGAATATTACCAACTATAGAGTACAACAAATCCCAGCGATAGTACATTATACATACAGTATATAATGTATTGCTGGGATTTGTATTCCTATGTATAATATACAGCACAATGTACCATCAGCTATAGAGGAATACAAATCCCAGCAATACATTATAGAGCACCACGTGTGGGAAAGTGCAGGCTTACCTGAGCAGTCTTCCAGCAACTTGCTTCTGAGATTGGGCCTGTCAATCTGCCGCTGTCAACCCCCCACACCTGCTCCTCCTTACTACATCTCCCCGCGTCCCTGTGCCGATGGAGAATGTGGGCGGGCGGTGAGTGTGAGGCGGGAAGGAGGTGCGGCGTGTAGAGCGTGGATGCGGGTCTGGCAGCGTTGAGCGTGAGTTGGGGAGGAGGTGCGGTGCGCAGCGTGTGGAGCCGTGAACAGGGCCAACTGATCAGAAGCCGATTAATCGATTATTGAAAAAGTTGACAACTTTTTCAATAATCGATTATAATCGATTATGTCGATTAATTGTTGCAGCCCTAGTGTGAACCACTTCCACCGTCTTTGTATACAGTGCTTGAGTCTCTGACGCAATATTTCTATTGCTCAGCCAACAAAAGTCACAAATTCAAGATCAGATTTGTGATACCAAAAAAGATTAAAAATCAGCTAGATTGGCTGCACACCTGCACTGCATCAGTGACTCAAGGTATTGAATACAGAACTAGCCAGGCAACTGACATTTCTAGATCTCTTAGCACAGGTTTCCTTTATCTTTTTTTTATTATCAATTTCTGAATGTCTTTTCATTCATCAGCCCTTTCTCAACCAGTGCATGTGGGTGTTATTACATATTTATGCTAAAATGAAGGTAATTGTAGACTTGGGTAATATTGCCACGTGTTCTATGCCTTGAGGGGGATGTTTTTTGTTTAAATACAAGCAACCTTTAATAAGCAAGTGTGTGTCATACACAGAGCTATTGTTTGAAGCAGATTAACTAAAGGGGCTGGGTCAGAACAGCCATTTCAAAACATGATTGGTTTCAGTTTTCAGTCAGTTCAGGAATTAAACCGGCTTGCTGGGTTAGAAATATACCTGCACGGCCATGTCCTGTATCCTGCAGCTTATCTACCTGTACAAGCATGTCACTCTCTAGCATGTTCTGTTTCAAGGGCCGTGGATTTATCATAATTAAAAGTGGAAAATCCAAACTCATAGTATCACTTTACATCAGCTTTGCTACTATGAACTCTATTTTAAGTGTATGTAAAAAAGCAAAACTCTTTTTTTTGTTCAGATTTTGTGTACTAGTTAAACCTTCTATCAGGTTTTTATTGTAGTATGTCCCCGTTAGGGAGATATAACCATGTATGTGTCCTTTAATACATTGTTACCGATAGAGGAAGTGAAAGAAAATCCAAAATGTTACATTTTTCACAAGACATGAGGGTAAATATTCCAATGGGGGCACCTCTGATGACAAGTGCTAAGATGGGAATTCTCACTTTGCGGAGATTTCCTCTCATTCTCTGTTGCTTCTTGAGGATAGAAAATATGTGGAAATTTCCACAGCCAGGCAGACAGCAAAAAGTTACCTGATAAAAAGGTTCTAACCCATCCCTATTATGTTCAGAACTTTGTAGTTTTGTTTCACAAAAATTTCACTTCCAACACATAAGCAGAATACAATAAGCAGGTAAACGAAACCAATGGGCCGACGCAGCAACGTTAAAGTCAAATAACAAAGACTGCCTTAGTGGGGAGAAGAACAGAAAAAACGGTACATGTAGAACAAGGCCCATATTGGACCTCCTAAAGGCATCCAACATCAACTTGGCAATTACTGCGAGGCAATGTAATTCACCCACAGGGACTCCAAAAGCATTAACAAGGAAACATTCAAAAGAGACCCAGGTCTCGGACAGGAGAAGTTTGGAAAGACCAAAACTTTGTAGTTTTGGCTATCTCAGTCAGTCAAGAGACTTCCCAAAATTGGACTGGTTCAGGTTAGCGGTAGCAACTGAAGAAGCCACACCGTATCATGTTTACAGTTAATCAGTTAGAGCAATAAATGTTGGCAATAATCTAAAATTGATATATTACTTATATCAAGGGTTTGCACATCACTACTTATCTTTGACATCTAAGGCTGGGTTCACACCTAGGCGTATCGAATATGCGCGTTTGTCGCGAGATTCGCGGTTAAAAAAAAACTAGCTACCTAGCTGTAGCCCAATGGAAACGCGCGACAAAAACGCTCCAAAGAAGCTCCTATACTTCTTTGGGTGTAGGGCGTTTTGTAGCGTGTTCATACGGCCTGTAATATGCCCAGGTGGGAGCCATACCCATAGGAAATAATGGGATTACGGTGTTTGAGCGTTATGCAGAGCGTAGGAACGCGCTACAAAACGCCCAGGTGTGAACCGGGCCTAAAGGATTTAGTTTCCAAAATACTACTAGAGAATCATCTGTTACTGGAAGTGATTATTCTTACCTTCATATATCGATATAATATGAGGATGGCAGAGGGAACTCATTATCTCAGTCTCTCTCCGGATGTGCAGCATATCCTGTTCATCTTTTATACGGTCTTTGCGGATTGACTTAATGGCCACCTGGCAACAAAAGTATACAAATAATTATTGGTGTTGGTTCTCTGCTACAGAACTAAAGGGCATCAAATGTCGGTTTTGAAATTTTCGTTTCCTAGGACATGGCAAAAAGGAATGCGTCTTTTCAAAAAAAGATGCCTTAAAGCTGGCCATACACTGATGGGACAAATCTCCCACTCTGTCCTTCGTATTCTGACAGTGGTGGGTGTGCCGGTCAGAATATTTGATCAATGATGGCAAATGATTGGCTTCCGTCACTGTTGGCCCGAAGATTTTCCTTCAGAATCCTTCAGTTTTCTGATGGAAGGATGCCAGGTGGAAGGGTGCCAACAGGGACACCAACTGTGTGAATTTCGGACGGTTTATCAAGAAAATTTGAACAGTGCATGGCTAGAGTTACAGTACGGCCCCATTCACACTGAGCGGATTTCCGTTGCAATATCAGGCATTTCTGCCGCGTGATATCGCCGGCCAATGTTATTCATTGGAGCTGTTCTAATGTACAGCTCCATGTCGCCCGTCGCTGTAGCAGGACCCTTTTTACAGCGAATGTCGTGTGATTTTTCCATTTTTGAATGCAGCCCGACGGTGAAGGTCGCGCTATAGTCGCTGGAACGTCGCCCCAAACAGTTGCGATATCCCAGCCATGCGGATCCGCTTGTAAGGTATGTTGCTTAGTGTGAATGGGGCCTTAAGAGGAAGCAGGACTTCCAGAAGAACAGTCTGGTTTGTATTAGTAAAACTGTAGTGTTTTTCTTGTCAAGATGCCAACAATCACAGCATAATTTGTAATAGAGATTCACAGTCAGGAGCAAGATAGGCTTTAGGGCAGATGGACTGAGCAAGTATTCCAGTACTAAAAAAGGACAAGCATCTAATATTGCACCCTATGTGATAATATAAAAATACTACAGTAGTTTAATTGGGATTGGTGTAGGATTCAAAGTGTTTTAAGAAATGTGGAGGCTGCCTCCTATAAAAAAAACAAACCTGTTTTCCATGCAGCTGACCTGGAACAAGTATATAAAGTCACCAGTCCTTATTTACATATTTATTTTGGATTAGTGCTTCAAAGTACTGAAGCCAGACAATTACGCTGAATTTCGACCATAGTGACAAAATTAAAAAGGAACGGGATGGAAAATTATTTTTTAACAAACGTGGTTTTTTGTTTGGAAAACTCGATTTCCAAAATTAAATATTAAAGTCCAATGCAATTTAGAATTACATGCCACAAGTCTCCGATTGTGTGCTCGAATGTTCGAAGGAATGTTCGAAGGATAATGACGTACACTTCATATTAACATTTGTATGAAAATCTACCAGCATATGGCCAGCCTACATTGTTCTCTCAGGAAAGGCTGAACTTTACCCTCTACACTTTCTGTTTTGAGCATCTATGGTTAACAGTTGTGAAAAGCACACAATTCAGCATTTTCTTCTCACCCTCCAGAAGGAAAGACAACACCATTACCAATTCAGAGATGATTTGAGGATCTACAGCTGAGTGATACACAAATAAAAATTTTCTTACCGTACTGGAATGCTTTTTTAAGATTTAACTCCCGAGTTTAGTGTCACTTTAATGGGGAATGTGAAATTAAAAAAGGTGGTATTTTAAGGATGCAATTTGCTTTAAATAGCTCAAGGCGATCAAATAAGCTTCTTTTAAACTAACTTTGATATGGTGAAATTAAAGGCTACATTTGACTTAGGCCCCATTCACACTAAGCGACACTTACCTCGAGCGGATTTCCACGCAGCGGCATAGCGCGACGGACTGCATTAAAATAAAAAAAAGGAAATTCGCACGACATCCACGGGGAAAATGGGCCCTGCAGGCGTGACCGCGACATGAAGCTGTACATTAAGACAGCTCTATTGAAAATCATTGGACGTCGACTTCTCGCGATAACGCGCGGCGGAAATCGCAGGATTTTCCGCTCAGTGTGAATGGGCCTTAGCAATATAGATTTCGCTGAAATCACTGCATATCTCTAGACGATACTTTTTAGCACAGCATTTTATATTAAAGCTGGACACACATTTGAGATGCATAGAAGAATTGTTTTGACTGCCAAAATGATTAAGGCTGGGTTCACACCTAGGCGTATCGGATATACGCGTTTCCCGCCGCATGTTTTTAACGCGATTTGCAGGGCTACCTGGCTGTATCCCAATGGAAACACGCGGCAAATACGCCCCAAAGAAGCTCCTGTACTTCTTTGGGCGTAGGGCGTTATGCAGCGCGTTCCTACGCACTGTAAAACGCCCAGGTGGGAACCATGCCCATAGGCAATCATTGGTTTTCACATGTTGAGCATTTTACAGAGCGTAGGAACGCGCTGTAAAACGCCCGGGTGTGAACCAGGCCTTATACATTTTTTGTCCACCCAGTGCCAAGATTCAGACCAGACAGAACAACCAGGCTGGTGACCTAACTTTCTATTCTTCAGTAATGCAGACAGATGACTAAGGTGCCCATACACCTTACAATTATCTGCAGATTTTCTGTGGTCAGATGGAAAAAGTGCAACAGATTGGCCCAGGTGGAGATTCCTCCATCCACACAGTTAAATGTAGATGGAGGAATCTGTTGCATCTAATGTGGCTTAGCAACGCACTGGACTGGGGGCTTAGCAGCGCACTGGACTCAGGGCTTAGCAACGCACTGGACTCAGGGCTTAGCAACGCACTCGGCCAGAGCCTCACAGCAGCCCAGCCCAGGGGTGTGGAATTCCTATCGCAGTTTCGGGCGCCGGGTGAGTTTTTTTTACATTTAGCCCTGCTCCGGACAAGCAGAGCTAAATGTACAGCGTGGGGCAGTCGCTCGTTTTTATACACGTGATCTAATTAGATCACTTGTATGAAAGAATCGGCGGCTATTGTATCCGTCACCGCCGCGACCACGGCACACGAGCTCACCATAGAGCACGAAAAGCAGACGAAGAACGGACTTTCTTCGTCTGCTCTGTGTAATCACTGAGACCGTGGCGCTGTGATCACATCAGTTCTGTGTTGGGGGCAGGTTGCATAGAGGGAACCTGTCACCTCCAAACTATCAAAAGAGTTTTTAAGCCCTATGTGATAGGAATAAAATTAAGTGGGAGAAAAAATACATTAGCAAAATAAAAGTTATAAAAAATGATAATGTTAAAAAAAAAAAAGTTAAAAAACCAACCCCGCTGCCACCGTTTTTGCATGCAAATAAATGCATGCATGCATAGGACATTGTGCGTTGAGTGCTGCAGCCATTCCACTTTGCGCCATATTGTGGTAGCCAAGCAGCAGAACTCTCCTTCACGCACAATGTGCATTAAAAAGGAGAACTATGGGGTGAGTGTTTTTCCCCATAGTTCCCCTAAGGGTTACAGGAGGACATAAACTAGCATCCTCCAGTGACCCAAAGCTCAGTATACCGCGAGCTACAGCTCACTATATACTGAGACCGCCGCAGCCAACACGGATCCTGACATTACTGTCGAGATCCACCCAGCTGCATGATTGACAGCTGGATCTGCCTATCTAGAGGCAGAGCCAGCTGTACCCGCCCCATCCCCCGTTCGTTCCTCCGGTCAATGCTGGAGGATCGGAGCGCGGAGAATCCGTGACAGTTACGGCTCTGCAGGGACAGGATCAAGAAGTGAGCGAGCGACGGTATGTGTTGCCTCACTTCCTGATCTACAGAGCCGACCTGTGACAGTTTCATTGTCACACGTCAGCTCGAACTATGAGGATCAGTGGAAATCACTCACCTCATAGTCCTCCTTAAAGAGCAAGCTCTCTTTCCCAAGTAATATGGGAAAATGGAATTACCCAATCAAATCTGGCCCGGCCTCTCCCAGAACCCCTCCCCCCCCGGCTATAAAAACTTACTTTTCGGTAAACAGTCCAGCCCTATGCATTTTGAATTTTGCTGGCAAATTGCAAGCACTCATTGCTCATTGACCACGCTGACCAATGAGAAGCACTATTTAGCACAGTCAAATACAGTTTTGATTAGGGATGCACCAATATAGAATATTTGGGCAAGTACTTGTACTCGCCCAAATGCTCCGATACCTTCCCCAATACTGGAGCTTCTGGTCAGCGGAAGATTTCCTCTGACCGGCTGTGCCGTAGTGGAACATGGAGCCAGCTTCCCGCGCAATCAGAAAGCGGGGCAGCGACTAATGACCTACCCCCGTTTCCTGATTGGCCGGGAAGCCGGCTTCCCAGCCAATCAGGCCATTATTCACCGCCCGGTTTCCCGATTGGCTGGCTCGATGCTGATTGGCTGGGAAGCCGGTTTCCTGGCTAATCCCGATCAAGCCGGCCAAACATGGAGGAGTTGGCTTCCCCGGCAATCAGGAAGCTGGGTAGCATGTAATTACCTGCTGCCCAGCTTCCTGATGGCATGGAGCAGGCTTCCCGGGCAAACAGAATCATTGCTCGTGCTCGATACCCAAAAACCTATATCGGTGCATCCCAAGTTTTGATTAAAACAATTTTTTGTATTGGGACAAGTATATTGTCATGAGGGACACGTAGATTTGGCCCCCGCTTTAGCCCTTGGACAAGTAGTTTTTAAAAAAAAAAATGTCCACACCCCTGCAGCCAGACTGTGTGCAGGGGGCGGGGCATTTGACACACTTCTCTCCCGCCACATCCACATGTTATTAGGGAGGCGTCCAGGAGTCGGAGTGGTGAGTCACAGGACCCCCCCTCCCTTGCTGAGAAGCCCATCGGCAGTGCGGGGCCCCAAGGACCCTGCACTGCCCCATATTCCACCAAGAGGGGTGCCCAGGACTGGGCCCTCTTACAGCCTCAGGCCTTAATCAGGCCCTGCACCCGAATACACCACAGGGTTCCACGCGTGTTCGGGCAATCGCAATGAAGGCGGGGGGCGCGGCTTTAAAATTAATCTTTCAAAATCTACCATCCTCAATTTAACAGCCCCCCACACAGACATTAGGGCTATACAATCCCACTTCCCTTTGTCATGGCAACCGCACAAATTAAAATGTTTGGGAGTCAATTACACACCTCGCCTAAAAGGATATGTTTAAATATAACTACATGCCCCTACTGAATAACATTCGTGCCGACTTAAGTCGCTGGTTCCCCCTGTACCACTCCTGGATGGGTAGAATTAGTGCCATCAAGATGAATGTGTTGCCGAGACTTCTTTTTCAAATGCTACCCACGGACGAAACGCCTTGTTATTTTACACTCTTACGCTCACTGGTCTCTAGATTTGTCTGGAGAAACAAAAAGAGCTAGGATCTCCTATAACATTTTGACCAGACCAAAATCCCTTGGTGGAGCTTCCCTCCCTGATTTTAGAAGGTATTATAGAGTGGCCTCACTAGCCAGGCTCATAGATTGGCATTACGCCAGAGAGACGAAATTGTGGGTACAAATGGAACACACTCCGAGTCAAACAGCTTTACACAGGGTATGCTTGATTCCGAAGCGATATAGACCACTGTCCAAAGATACCCACCTCTTAACGACTACGATGTTATCCATATGGGATGCGGTACACGCCAGTCAGAATTGGCCCTACAACTCCCCATTGATGCCGTTGCTGGGTCACGCATATTTGTCACCGGGACTCCTAGACGGTGGATATCGCAAATGGATCCAAACGGGCTCAGACCTATTACTACACCAGGTCTTACATGACGGGAGGCTTAAACCCCTATCATCCCTGTGTAGCGCACCTAGACCCTCTTACCTCACCAAGAGGACGCTGATCATCTAAGACGAGGTATAGGTTTAAGGATCGAAAGCTATGAATCCTCATTAATTATGTTGATACGATATCGAGCTTACACAGGGGAACTCTAACTTGTAGATTACATGCTCACTACGGATAGTAGCACTACTATTTCACATTATGAGAGAAG
>NW_017307659.1:226718-284551 GCF_000935625.1 Nanorana parkeri | reverse complement strand
CCTCCATATCCCTACCCTCTCCCTCCCCAACCATAACTAACTTCCCATACTCACACCTGACCTGTTAATCTTCCCTAAATCAGGACAAGATCTTAGAGATTGAAGTATGCAATAAGCCTCATGTCCTGATGTATGTATTGTGAACCCTTTGTTGTCACTGTCTCCCCTCAAACGTATGTATTTGTAGTATGTTACTTGTATTTTCATTTGATAAATATTTTCAATAAAAATGTATTATACAAAAGAAATGAATAGCACCGCAACGCACATCCTGCAGCAAAATTTGTCAGGCCGAAACTGAAACCTTTTATAAAATCTCTATTTTTTAAATAATTGTATGTTTTATATTAGACATTTTAATTTGTTTCATGGATTTAAAATAATGTGAATTGTAACACGTTGCGAAGTGGGACCTCCATGGCCACTGAGAGGTGAAGGGAATAACATGGATTATCTTACCATGGCACCTGAAAGTTGGTGGCATATATTAGGCAACAAGTGAACATTTTGTCTTTGAAGTTGATGTGTTGGAAACAGGAAAAAAAAAAAGTCACTAGTATAGATTTGAGCGACTGACAAGGGCCAAATTGTGAGGGATAGATAACTGGGTCAGAGCAACTCCAAAACTGTAGCTCTTGTAGGATGTTCCCGTCTGCAGTTGTTAAGACCTACCAAAAGTGGTCCAAAGAATGAAAACAACATGGTTATGGATGGCCAAGGCTGAAAAAGTTAAAAGTTAATGCTGGCTCCAATAGAAAGGTGTCTGGGCACACAGTGCATCACAGTTTGTTGTGTATGGGGCTGTGTAACTGCAGATCAGTCCAGATGCCAATCCTGACCCATGTCCACCACCAAAAGCAACTACAATGTGGACGTGAGCACCAGAACTTGACCGCGGAGCAATGGACGAAGGTGGCCTGGTCTGCTGAATCACGTTTTCTTTTACATCATGTGGATGGCCAGGTGCATGCGCCGCTACCCTGGGGAAGAGAGGACACCAGGATGCACTATGGGAAGAAGGCTAGCCGGTGGAGGCAGTGTGATGCTTTGGCCAATGTTCTGCTGGAAAACTTTGGGTCCTGCCATCCAAGTGGCTGTTACTTTGACATGTACCACCTACCTAAACATTGTTGCTGACCAAGTACACCCCCCTTCATGGAAATAGTATTCCCTGATGGCAGTGGCCTCTTTCAGCAGGATAATGCACCCTGCTACACTGAAAAAATGGTTTGAGGAACACGAGTTTGGAGGTGTTGACTTGGCCTACAAGTTCTCCAGATCTTGTGGAGTCCATGCCTTGACGGGTCAGGGCTGTTTTGGTGGCAAAAGGGGGACATACTTATTAGACAGGTGGTCATAATGTTATAGCTGATCAGTGTGTATTGAGAATGTTTTAATTTAATTTTTTATATACCTATGTGTAAAGAAAAAACAAATGCACGTAAAAATTCTGTAGCAATGGATGCAAAATAAACACTGTAACATTGGCATATATCAATGCATATACACTAATGTATTTGCAGTGTTGTAAACCAACCCTTTGGCCTGATTCACACAGAGTATGGTCACAGTGGATTCAGCCTGACCAAAAGCTATACAGGTATTCCTCACTTAACGACCGAGTTCCGTTCCTACGACCAGGTCGTTAAACGGATTGGTCGTTAAGTGAGGAACTCTATACAGTACTGTACTGCATTTGTACAGTACTGTATAGCGTTGCCGATGTACAGTAACGAACAGTGTACTGTACATCGGGCAATGAAAATACTTACCAGGACCCGCAATGAAGATCGGAGGACACCACTTCCGCCGGCGACACGGCGCACTGACGCTGACGCACAAGGTCGGAGGTTGATCGGCGCTCCGTCGTAAGTGCGAGTGGTCGCAAAACAGGTAAGTCGGTAAGTGAGGAACATCTGTACTGAAAAAAAATCCCATTCATTCATATGGCTCCTGTGCAAACCTAAGCCCTTTGCCACAATAAGCAAAACGCCTGTCTCCAGAAAAAGTACATGAGCTTCTTTTTGGCAGATCTCAGCTTGTTTTGGCCTTGTATAATCAATAGGAAAGTTTTGCGAATTCTGTTCATTCACTTCAATGCATCACAATCGGCTCCTAAAAACGTTAGTAATATATGCGCATAAAAACATGCAACGCAGAAAAAAAAATGCACATTTCTATGTGCGAAAACGCTACCGCTTATTGATTCCCATCTCTCTCCCCCTTCTCCTGAAATTCACAGACTCCCTTTTATGTAAAGAACAAAGAAAACAAAAACAATGCTCAGGAGCAGGAATGCAGCGGTAATTTAGTTTCACAAAAGAAAAAAGCTCCGATGTCTGCTATGTTAAAAGGAGAACTATGGGGTAAGTGGTTTTCCCCATAGTTCTCCTAAGGGTCACTGGAAGACAAACTAGCGTCCTCCCGTGACCCAAAGCTCAGTACACTGGGAGCTACACCTCGCGGTATACGGACGGATCCTGACATTACTGTTGAGATCCACTCAGCTGCGTGATTGACAGCTGGCTCTGCCTATCTAGAGGCAGAGCCAGCTGTACCCACACCCTGCCCCGTCCGTTCCTCCAGTCAGCGCTGGAGGATCGGGGAGTGGGGGGAATCCCTGCAGGGAGCCTTGAGTGACAGTCACGGCTCTCTGCAGGGATATGATCGAGACCCGAGCGAGCGACGGTATGTGTTCGCTCACTTCCCAAACTATTGAGCCGACGTGCGACAGTTTCATTGTCACAGGACGGCTCAGATTATGAGGCTGAGTGAAAATCACCCCCCTCATAGTTCTCCTTTAATGAATGGCGGGCCATGAATCTAGGGCCAGTATTTTGGGGTATTTCTAAATTGATGACCTGTGGGGGCTTTTAAAGTGTCTTTTATTGACTTTTTGGGGTACTGCAGTTTTTCGCCGTTTCACGGTCGCACGCAATCTGTAAACTGGGCATGTTGGGTATCGTTTTACTCATTGTAACCTCATCTTTTATATTTCATTTAAAAAATGGGTAATTTGTTGTGTTTTGGGGCATTTAATTAAATTTGTCACTAAATTTTGGGGTTTAATAAGGAGTTGCGCTAATATTGCGCAACATAAAAATTTTCAACTACCACCATTTTATTCTATAGGGTCTTGGCATTCAGAAAATATATAATGTTGGGGGGTTTTACTTCATTTTCAGGCCTAAAATGTGGAATATAACATGGGTGCAAAAATTGAAAAAAGGGCCTCAGTCATGAAGGGGTTAAGGAAGAGGTCTGGGACACCAAACTATTATCACAGGTTACATAAGATGTGAATATGGGCATGACAACAGCCAGTACAAAAATAGGACTGTTATTTCAGGTGGGTGGATGGATGGATGAATGGATGGATGGATGGAGGGTGTGATCCACTGGAAATTCTATTACATCAATTACAGGATGCAATTACCATTTTAGTAACTACACGTCAGTGAGGGTTTGTTCACACCAGCGACATTGCTCAACACAAGAACAAGGAAATAATATAGCTGCAAGCAGCAATAAAAAGGTGGACAAGCATTAAAGCCTGGTTATAGATAGAATGGTGCAATTCAAGATACTACATAGAGCATATTTTACCCCCCATCGCTTACATAAAATGAATGCATCCATCTCTCCGTCCTGTTGGAGATGCACGTGTGAGGAGGGCGGGTTTTTCCATGTCTTTTGGGAGTGTCCCCTCATCAGGTCCTACTGGGGCTCCACAGTAGACTATATCTCAAGGATTACCTCATTGCCACTGACACCATCGCCGAGAATGTGCCTCCTGGGCCTGGTGGAGGATGTAGCTCCGACCAGGTCGGAACGCATGTTGATAGGTCTGACATTGTTTTATGCTCGCAAGGCTATAGCTATGTGCTGGAAGAAACCAACCCCGCCGGAACTCTCCTTTTGGAAAAAATTGGTGAATGACAACCTACCTATGTACCAGGACACGTATGCCAACAGGTGATGTCCAGGGAAGTTCCATAAAATCTGGGATAGCTGGCTAGAATGCTCTAACTCGGCAGTAGACCTGGATGCACGCTCTTAAGAGGGACTATTGCCCCTGTGGGGAGCTCTGGACCTGTCCGGTACATGTCCGACCTGAGTATCCGGACGAGATGAGTGCCCCATTATCTGGCTCACCCATCCCAGGACCTCCTGCCAAGGCCGGAGCACCTGGCGGGCATATGGGAGGGCTGTGGGAAGGCCTGGCGAGCCCCGTTGGGGAATGATCCCCCACCTGTAATGTAGAACCAGAATTGCTCCTTGTTTTTTGTTTTTCTTTGCCCTTTTGTTCCTTTCTTTTCTTTTTCACGGCTATTGAGGCTGTATGGTTTTGTTAAATGCACTGCTATGCATGGTGCCATTGATGTTAGGCACAAATAGCGTGCACAGTTGTACTATTTGCTTGTAAAACAATAAACTATTTTGACAAAAAAAAAGCCTGGTTATAGCACATAAGATATTGTAGTTAGAGAGATAAATAGCAGGATGTGATTTCATGATTTATATAAAAAAAAAAATCAAACTCAAATTCAAAATGGCCTCCGACCTTGGTGACCATATTGTATTTAAAATAACGATTTTGAGTTATCATATGTTGAACAAGTTTAACATACTTCAATAGTGATAGAAATACATGTTAATGCAATGTACTGCAATGTTAAAAGTGTAGCACCCTGCTAATAGGAGTGCTAAAATATATCTGTAGTCTATGTTCAGTTCAACTATTACAGAACAATCTGTGAAGCCTTGTCTGTTGTTGGGTGTGGTACCACACAGAGCAGAGAAGCCAATGAGGATTGCTTTGGGCATTTATGTCTCCCAGCCAATCACTGTAGGACAGTAGCAGTGATCCATGCTGGGAAAGGAGATAAATGCTCAGTGTGGATGATGCAACAGTCTCTTCCCTCCCCCAGGGCCTTCCTGGGGGCAGGATGCCTGCTGCAGAGACAGAATGGGCTAGGCCTAAGCTTGGGGCCTAAGCCTGGACACTGGGGCCTGAGCCTGGAGGCCCAGTGGTCAGCCACTCATATTGGAGTTGAACATGGACAAGAACCTTGAAAGTACTGCTTGCCAGAAGTTCTCCACACAGATTGCCGATACGGCTTAAAAAGGTCCAAGTCTGTGATGGCAGCAGTTACTATGCTCTATTTCTAAGAAAAGGAGTCTACCTCATTGTTTGAAAATTGTCCGAAATATGTGTGCTAAAAGCAAGATGGCTGCCAGAGCATGCAACCTATGACCTTTATGTTGTCAAAGATTAAAAACAGCACAGTTCTCTACCATTGTGCAAAATATCATGAGTTTTTAAATAACAGTGTGGATATAATTAGCATTTGAAAAAAGGAGCATCAAAATAATAGGAATATTTGTAGGCTTTTCAACAATTCAATATGGCCGCCAAACTATGTAGTCAATTGACTTGTAATGATCAGTTCTGAGTGCAGATCACAGCATAAATTTAAACAGCAATTTGTACTTCCGTAGCTTTAATAGTTTCTGAGAAACAGATGTTTGAATTTGGAGATGAATATTGTCGCCTAAAACAAAATGGCTGCCAGGGAATGTGACCTATGACCAGGGCTTGAAAAATTTTAGGGCTTCTCACCAGTCGGTCAAAAATGTCACCAGTCAGCATGACCGGAGTATAGCCTTGCAATTTATGTTAACATTTTTTAGGGACAGATAAAAGCATTCTTCTGGAGGTATATAATCAAACACTGGGGATTTTATTTACTATATAAAGAAAAAAAGTACCGTAAATTTTCGAAGAAAAAAAAAGTTTCCCCTACGTTATGTTATAAAACATACTTACCCATTATTCTTACCCATATTTTTGGTAAAATATAAAAGATGGGGTTACAAGGGCTAAATAGACACCAAACATTGACCATAGGCGACTCTTTAAAACACTCAGTTTGGTGTCATCAGTGATTATTGGCCCTGAAGTTATTGCTCTCACTCCGACGCACGCGCTGATATGCAACATGTGCGGCAGGTAGGCGCATCCAACACGTGTCTGTGTGATTGTGGGGGGCGGGGGACTTACATGACAGGTCATCGCTGGCTAATCGATTATAATCGATTATGTCGATTAGTTGTTGCAGCCCTAGTTTACATTGGTAACAGTTCCCCACTCGTGTGCCCGCTGAGCGCCACGCAAGACCGGGGGGAGGGGCAGGAAGTCTTAAGACGCTCTCCCGCTCCTAGAAGACTCCCGTCCGGCCGTTCAGGAACGGCCATGGACGGGAGGTGGTTAGTGTATTTAAAAATTCAACTTTAAACCAAAGTATGTTTTTATACTTGGCTCCAGGAAGTCTCGTCTGTCTCTGGCGACCAATGGGCCAAAGATGGCTGCCGCTCCGTGTCGCGCTACACTGCTGACAGGATAAATATGAAGTCACTCGCACTCCAGCTCAAGTTCAGTCAATATTTTATTGACCTCTGTGGTGTCACAGCATGGCGATGTTTCAAAACCTGTTAGGTCCCTTCATCAGGCAAACCGAGTGACTTCTTCATATTTATACTGATTTGCAGAGGCATCTGTGGTCGCTTGGCACCCACCTGATACTTGAGGGTATTATCCGGTCAGCTGTGCGATGGATTTCTTTTGATTATTACACTGCTGACAGGATACAAAATATGCGTAGCGGGCCTCCTAGTAATAGACGTGGCTTGTCAGCAGCCGGACACATGGCGCGCTGGTTACCATTTAAACCGGCGAGCGCTGTCACTTGTCCGTCACCGGCGTGACGGGAGAACAAGTTATTTGTCCATACTGTCCCCATTGAGCATTCCCCCCACATACGTTTTTACTATAATTTAAAAATAGTAGAGATACAAATCTTATTTTACATACCAGTGTGGAGTACAATGGAGGCAGGAGGTACACAGGTGTCACAGATGCTACTATCAGTATATCACTCCCCTTCTCCATCACTTATGTACTGTATCATACAGTGATGGAGAAGGGGAGCGATTTACTGACAACACAAAGCACAGTACCTGCAGGATCTCTGTCAGGCTGTGTCGGATCCTGTCCCGATTCCCGCCATGGAGCCAACTCATGTATCTGGACCTCGGGACCCCTTCAGGTCTCCTCATGGCCACACCTCCCTTGCCGTGCCAGGCTGACTGCGGGTAATGCAGTCCTTTGGCCAACGGCAGCTCTCCTGCTCCTCAGTTCGCTGAGGCCGGCTGCGCTGGGAAGCTACTCGTCCGGCACCGGCGTCCTCTCGTCACAAGAGAGGATGAGTGCATCTTTCAAGCCCTGCCTATGACCTTTATGATGCAAAAGATTAGGCATAGCATAGAGCTCTACCATTGGGCAAAATTACATGAGTAACAGTGCGCTTATTACAGGCTTTTGAAAAAAAGGCCATAACAATAATAACACTATCTAAATACCTGTTTATACAACTGTGGTAGAAGAGGTTGCCTTGGACAAATGTTGAAAGTTTGGAATAATTCTGATACATGGTTTCAGAGACGGAGTTGTTTGCAGAATATTGCACGATCCAATATGCCGATCCAATATGCTTTAACAGTTCTGGAGAAGCAGGTTTCTGAATAGTTCACAAAAAATTGTTGCTAAAACAAAGATGGCTGACACATGTGACCTTTATATTGCAATAAGCTCTGCAGACCATAGGGCTCTAACATTTTGCCAAGTTTCTAGAAAAACAAAAAGGACATGCTTCATCTTTGTGCAGCGTTCCAATGCACTGTAATGCATCACATCACTAGAATTACATAAAAGTTTGAAAAAAGAAAGAAAACAAAAAATAGCAAGCAATGCATGGGGTTGCGTGAGCACGCACACGCGAGGATACGGAGGGCTTGCCAGAAGAGGAGAGCAGTGGCTGCCCGGGGAGTGAGAAATAAAGTAAGTTAGCGCTTTTTAAGGGTACCCTATGTGACAATAATGGGGTTTGAGTTTGATGTTCAGAGCAAATGCAGGCCTTCATTTAGTAATTTGCCAGGTCCCTCCACATTCCACAGAACAGAGTTCTGCTTATCTGGTCTGTGATTTGTATTGCCTCCCCTCCCCTCCCCAGCACAGGCGAGTCCCAAATCACCTCTGAGCCTTTTATAGCTGTCCCTAATTAAAGGCATGCAACTAGGCATTCATCTGTCACCAGTGGACAATTATATAAACACTAGCAGGTCTGGTAGAGGTAATGACCCACGTGACCCAGCATTCGCCCAAAAGTCATAAACCCAAGTACAATATCAGCTCTATTTCATAATTTGGAATTGGGCGGTGATAGTGTAAAATAAAGGTTCATCCTCCTCCTGCTTTCCATCCCTAGCCCTACCCTATGGGCCGGCTCCATGACACCCCCTAAAGGGCTAATAAAAGATGATGTCAAGGCAACTATTGTTGGCTTCTTTTTTATAACATTAAGAAGTCTTAAAATCGCAGAAGAGTTCCCCTTTAAACTCTGGACATTTGCTTAAAGCTTGCTTGAAGAGCCCTTCAGACCTCTCTTTTGCTTACTGACCTGTGTCAGAAGTCCTAAAACCAGGACTGTTAAGTATTTACCTTTTATTTAACTGTTGTATATATATTTTGTCTCTTTTTATTAATATCTTTCTGTATATTTCTGCACCCTTTTTATTAAAGGACGATCTTAAAAATCATTAAGCTTATCTCTACGCTCTTAATACGAACCTTAAAGTATCCTCGTCTCTGTGAAGAGCGCTACTGTATAGTGAATCCTGTCATTCCTGCCTGAGAGGACAGCAGTATCATAGGCTTTGGTTAAGTGTTTTCAATTGTCACAGCACTTGCTGGGCACGGTCTGCGTTTCTGTTAAAAAAGAAAAAAAACACATGGTGGCAACAACATTTGGTGGGTAAAGGGTTAACTGCAGAGTTCACCAACCCTGGTGACGATCGCTCTCAGTCTGCTGGCCTGAGATTGTGTCCTGCAAGCTGGGAAATCTCGCGGGTGAGGCTGAGAGTGGTATCACCACGCTTGGTTCAGAACTGTGTATAGTCAAGTGGGATTGACTTACAGTGGGCTTGGACCTGGCATACGTCACACCCTAGACAAAAACAAGCATTTAGGGTGAGCCCCAATGCAAAAAGGTAACTTTTTTTTTTCTGGAGTTCAGCTTTAAAGTCAAAAGATCCTTGACAACATATTTCATGTGGATTAAAGTACTGAAGGTAGAGGGGTCAGCATGACCACAATGTAATTATATGAATGCAGCCACATGTATATTTGAAATCAACTATTGCAAGTACTTGTAGTCAGCCAAATACAGCAGACCTTAGACTGGCAGAGGGAGGGACAAGCACCAAAAGTGGTGCAATGCACATAGGCTGATAGGGAATGTACAGACCTTTTCTACACACAAAAAAACCTTCTGCAACGTAGCCTTATGTTGGCATAGATGTTAGACAGCAGTTACCAAACATGACCAGACGGTGAAGATTTCATGTCTAGAATAGACTTGAACATTGCTAGTTCCTGTGTTCGACGAACACGCGAACTATCAGAGCGCTCGGCAGGCTGTTCCCCCGCTGAACGCCCCACAAGGCAATGCGCCTTGTGAAGCCCTAATTGGCTAAAGACTTGCATCTGAGCACAGGTCAGGTGCAAGACTTTGCCCAATCAGGGCACAGATAACTGAAAGCCCTGATTGGGCAAAGTCATGATGACTTTGCCCAATCATGGCTCACTGTTAAGTCCCAGCAGCACACTATACAAGGCTGCTTACACCTCAGCCACACGTAGTGTGTTGCCGGAGTTAAAAGAGAGAGTTCACTATCAGAGTTCTCTCAGTGTACTATAGCACTCTATTATTACTCTATAATTACAGTCAATCATAGCAGTCTGTCATAGCAGTCCATAATTGCAGTCTAATAAAACAGTTGATTATGGCAGTCGATTGCAATACGCATCATGTCGGAAAGGCCAACAAGGAGAGGCAGACGGTCCCATGCAGCAATAAGTGGGCAAGCAGCCTCTGTGTCCGCAGGCAAAAGTCGTGGATGTGGTGCATCCTCTGCAGGCAGGGCACACTTGTCCTTTTGATCTGGTGCTGGCCGTGTTATTCAGCCACAGAAGAGGTTACAGAAGAAGAAGCATACAGAAGAGGTGGTGGATTGGATAACTAAGCCATCCTCAGTCACCCAGGCTCATACTGGTTCTCAGTCCACCACCACTGCCAAAGCGGCCTATTCTGCCTCCTTGTCCACAGCTACTCCTGCCGTAGCCCCACCATCATGCATGGAGGAGTCAGCTGAATTGTTTGAACACAGCGTCAGTGACATGCTGCTGGAGGATGCGCAGCAATTGCAATGGTCTGATGTTGGCTCTGAGTTTGAGGAAGGGAGTAACATGAGCCTAGAGAGAGGGGGTGCCAATGATGCACAACAAACTGACACTCACGTTCCCTGGCGGCAGCATACTGCCAGGTTGGCTCCAGCGAGGAGGACAGAACAGACTGACGCTAGTTGGGTGCCTTGCCTGATCGAACAGATAAGGAAAGTGAGGAGACACAACCCCAACGAGGCTGTGTGGGAGTTTTTCAGCACATGTGCAGCAGACTGCAGCACTGCTATTTGTAATCTGTGTCTCAAGCAGATCAAGCGTGGCAAAAACATCAACGGCTTGTGCACCACATGCTTGAAGAGACATCTAACTACCTGCCACGCAGCACGTTGGCAACAGCACCAGAGAAAGGGCCACAATTCTCCTCGCTCCTCATCTGTCATCTCTACCCCCACTATACGTCATGCCATGTCAACAACCTCCACTGAGAGGGATGATGGTATAGCAATGGGTGTCACAGGTCCTTCCGCCAAATCTACCAGCAGACCACCAGCTGTAGATTTGACCAGTCAAACTTTGCTGCCCAGGCTGCTGCAGCGGAAAAAAAACTAAATACTGTCCCACCCATCCACATGCTTAGCGTCTAAATGCCAGCTTTTGGGCCAAATTGCTAGCTTTACAACTGCTGCCTTTCCATCTGGTGGACTCTGCAGAATGTGCTGTACCACAGTGGCAGGTTCCCAAATGCATTTTCTTTTCACGTAAGGCCATTCCAGCTTTATACCAAGTATACATATCAAGTGGAAGGCAATGTTTTGGCCTCGTTGGACAAGGCAGTCAGCAGCAAGGTCCACATTACAGCTGACACGTGGTTCAGCAAGCATGGTCAGGGACGTTATATTTCCTTCACGACACACTGGGTAACCGCTTGCAGCTGGGAGGGATCCAGGATGGGCCTCCTCTTCGTCTTCCACGACGGCCTCTTCTGCTGAATTGTCCGGTGAACCAGCAGTTCACCGTGAGCATTCAAGGGGCTAGGCAAAGGGTCAGGCATGCAGTGCTTGAGCTGGTTTGTCTAGGGGACAGGAGCCACACCAGGGCAGAGATTCTGTCAGCTCTGCAGAGGCAGAGCTGACAGAGGTGGTTAACACCATGGCAGCTTGAGCCAGGAATGGTTGTATGCAACAACGGCCACAACCTTCTCTCCACCGATACGCCTGGAAAAGTTGACGCATGCTTGGCACACATACTCAAATTTGGTGGTGCAGCATTTCTTTACCAGCTACCCAGGGCTGCAAGATCTTCTGAGGCAGACCAGAAAAGTCTGTAGCCATTTCAGGAGGTCATACCCAGCCAGTGTTCGTCTGGCTGAAATTCAACGTGAATTCTACCTGCCCACAAACCATCTCATATGTGACATGCCCACGAGGTGGAACTCCACTTTGGCAATGCTGCAGGAGCAGCTGAACACGCAACAGAGGGCCATCAACGAGTACCTGTGCGGGTATGGCACAAGGACAGGCTCAGGGGACCTTGGCTTTTTTTCGCCACGTCAGTGGCTGCTGATAAAGGATGCATGCATTGTACTGTCACCATTTGAGGAGGCGACGAGGATGATGATGAGCCGTATCAATGCATGCATCAGTCACACTTTCCCTTGCATGTTCCTGCTGAAGCATACTCTACAGGGAATTATGGATAGGGCACTTGAGGCAGAAAAGCGGGAGGAAGAGGACGACTTCCTTACCTCTTAAGGTCCCCTTTACGCAGAAACCATTCCTGCGGGTCCGCAGATCACACAAGGAGGAGGAGGATTATGGCAGCTGTGGGCGCATTGAAGCAGAGGATGACATAAGGCAGTCTTCAAGGGAGGGTTTTCTGACCCCAAAAATCCAAGAAGTAGTACGTGGCTGGGAGGAGGTAGTGCATGATGGTGTCCTCCTCCATGACCCTGAAGACTCTGAATCTCATGCCTCCTCAAACTTAGGATGCATAGGCTGCCTTATCCTGCAAAGCGACCCCTGCAAAGGATTCCTGGTATTAAGGAGAGACATAATTACTGGTTGGCAACCCTTCTTGATCCACGGTGCAAGAGTAAAAGTTGCAGAGCTCATTCTGCCCTCACAGGGGGAGCACAGGATGAAACAACTTGAGGACACGTTGAAGAGAAACTTGTGTAACACCTTTCCAGACACTGGTAGGTTACCAAGTCATGAAAGAGGTGCTTCTGAGGCTCCGGTTGGTCACAGGAAGAGCGGTGGAGAAGGGGCCCCTTTGACTGATGCCTTTAGAATTTTTTTCAGTTCTCAGCGCCCAGGGATATTAACTTTAGGCACCCAATTAGCAGCAACTGCATCATATGGTGCAGGATTACCTAGGGGTAAGAGCAAACATAGAGAGCTTTCCAGACAATCCACTGGCTTATTGGGTCTTGAGACTTGATCACTGGCCAGAACTTAGCCAATATGCCATGGAGCTAGGGGGCTGCCCTGCATCCAGCATGCTTTGCGAAAGGACGTTCAGTGCTGCTGGAGGTTTTGTGACAGATAAGAGTACGTCTGTCCACAGACTCCGTTGACCGTCTGACATTTATCAAAATGAATCAGTCCTGGATCAGCAGCAGCAATCAATCCCCTGATGCAGATGTCATTGAAGAAATTTGTCAGGGATCTCTGGAAGACTGCCTAACTTTGTGGGCGATTATTCTATCATGAAGTAATGTTCTCGGTGTAGTGCACCACCAACACCCAAGGTGCAATTTTTACACACCCGCATATCATTTTAATTTTTTTGCAGCAGGGTCCAATTCTGCACTCATCAAGAATAACTCTGAAGGGTTACAGTGTTAAGGCACCGCCAACACCAAAGACCCAATTTTAAAGCACCTGTTACTTTCATGCAACAACTGCAAAAGAGGCACCAGAATTTATCCAAAAAATCTCTAACCTTGTTCCGAGTGTCCTAAAAGGTGGCCTCTTCATACAGGCTGCCTCCCCAATCAGTTGTTTAAAAGATTAAAGGAAAACGATTTACCGGTAATTGAAATGTCATTTTGTTCTTTTTAAATGTCACTTTTTGCTGCAGCAAGTTCTATACATTGTACAGATCCGCAATTTCACAGGCAGTTCAACCACTTGCTGTCCGGGCATTTTCTTACCATTCGCGCATACATGATAAAATATATATTTTTGTCTAGAAAACAGCTTTAGACCCCCAAACTATGATATATGTTCTGAAAGCAGATCCCCTGTAGAATAAAAAAAATGCTAGTTGCAATTTTCTATGTCACACGGTTTTTGCGCAAATGTTTATCAAACCAGTATTTTTAGGAAAAAATTAACTAAAATTAAAATTTAGTGCACAAAAGCATAATATAATACCCAATTGTTGGGTAAAATATTAAAGATGGGGTCACGCCGCCTAAATAGATACCAAACATGTCATGCCTTAAAATTGCGTTCGCCCGTGAAGCTGCAAAAAAAAGTAAATACCCAAAATTGCCCATAGGGAACATTAACGCTTTTACCGCTCATCAGTTTAGTGCTAACAGTGATTGATGGCCCTAGAATTATTGCTCTCACTCCGACGTGCGTGGCGATATGTAACATGGGTAGAGCAATTGTCCTTTTCACACGTAGGTGCACCGACGCATGTTTGCGTGTGTATGTGCATATGCACGTGGGGGGCGGAGGACTTAAAAATGTTTAGCATTTTTTTTATTTTTCTTATGTTACTTTAATTTTTATCATTTTTAAACACTTATCTTTTTTTTTTGCACTAACCCTAACATGCACCCTATGTAATAGCAGATGGGGTGTGATAGGTCCTCTTTATGGAGACATCAGGGGTCTTTCAGACCCCTGTCACTTAGGGACCCAAAGAAGCTGAGGAAGCAGAGATCTGCTTCCCCAGCTTCATCTCCTGGCTCTAAGAGCCAGAGACTGTAAGAGTGACACTGGAAGTGATGTAATCACTTCCGTGTGTAAAAGTAATACACATTACTTCCGGGTCCAGTGATTGGAGGAGAGATCAGCGGCTGGAAGCTGCTGAATCTCTCTCCGATCACAGCAGGGAGACCCGCCAAGCCGCTCCCGCGCGCCCTACGGGGACAGCGGTGCCCGGGGAAGCCAACGGTGGCCGCGACAGAGGGGAGGGGCGCCGCACGGTATAAACGATCCGTGTGCTTGTTTTAACCACATTAAGGGGCCGCCGTCGATAGACGTATTGCGGCCCAGAAGTAGTTAAGGGAACCCCCTGGGCAAAAACTTGCATATAAGCCCTCTTAAAAGGGGACAATTGTTTTTTAAAGTTCTACCCCCATAGACTTGCATTGAGTTCAAACTTTTTTGGTGGTTTTAAAGTTTGAATTCGAAACGAACTCAAGCCTGTTCGGCCCATCACTAGTCTAGAAGTCCCTGGATATGAAGGTGAAAGAAGAAGAATTGGATGTGTAATAAAACATGTCGTGAATAGTACTTCTGCCATCTGGTAATCCAGAGTTGGTCTTCTGTTCTTCCCTGTACACTTCCATTAAATGGGGACTGAGTCTCACATGCACGGGAGTACTAAAGCCACACTGAAGATTTTTTTTAAGAGGCTGGGCAGCACATAACTGGCTACACAAACTTGCAGGTCTATTCATAAAAGGGTGAAGAGTTTGGAGAAGGCAGGAGAAGTGAATAATCTACCAAAATAGCTGATTTGGAAACATTCTCCAATTCAGCTCACTTTCCAGTTCAGCTATGTTATCCTAGATTGTTCACTTCTCCTGCCTTCCCCAAACTCTTCAGCCTTTAGTGAAAAGCACTGTTGGTGGAGTGGAAACAGGTAAGTCTTTGGTGGTCAAGGTGGGTATCAAAGTCTGGTAAATAAGTGCATAGTCACTGAAAGTGAAATTATACCTGAACATTGCTCAAGCTGGCTGGGCAAGATATGGCTCATCAACTGCCCACACAGGTCATTAGAGATTGAACAAAAAAAAACAAAATGTCCAGAAAATGCTTTGAATTATATAAATAGTTCACACAATAGTTCAGGTCCAGAGCATGCCCAAAAAACGGAAGCATGCCCTATTCTTTCTGCTCTGGAACACACCAAAACACATGCAAACACCCTGGAACGCACTGAAAGCCCATTTTAGGGTAAAAAAAAAAAACTTGGTGTAAACAAGTCTGCAGTATTTTTCTAGTCTGGTCTGGAACGGACAGGGGCTGTGGTGTGAACAGGGGCCAGAAATACCATAGGGATACATTAGGATTCATTTTGGGTCCAGAAACAATCTGGTCTGGTGATGAACTCTGGTGTGAATGAGCCCTAAAACCTGCTCATTGATAGCTGGTTTTCAGGGTTCAGGGATAATATTGTGACCTCCTGAATGTCTTTTTTTTTTTCCTCTCCTTTATTTTTTTTATCCCAATGACACGTTTGCGGCTAAAAGGATCTTTATGCACAGTCTAATGTTTGATGCACAGCTCGGGATGCAGACAGACTGTTCAGAGCTGTCCCTGTACAGATATAAACAATAGAATTTGGATAAAGATTTTAGACAGGCTGATCTGTGCGTGGCTGTGAATGAGGCCTTCGATATACTGATCTGCACCAAGCATTTCACTAAAGAGTATTATTCTGTTTCAACATCTGCTTATTAACTGCAGTTTATTAAAAGCAGATGACTAAAGAAAATAAACCATCCTCCCACAAAAGGAACAAAAAAACCTGCATTCTGCGATTTACATCCATAAACATACACGGCTGTAGTGGCATACACCCATGTGCAACCATTAACTTCTATGGGAAGCACCTGCCACTCCCTAGTGAAGGGTAATATGCTGGTATTTATGTTGTACAGGCTCAGCCACCCGTGTGCATGAGCCATTAACAAGCTCAGCTTTCTTATACTTGAAAAAATTTCCCTGGAAATGAGTCATTCTGTTGACAGACTGTACAGGGGGAATTTCAAACGGATAACCATGACACAGACAGGACATGTGACAATAGAGTTTCTATAAACAAAGGACATCCCTAACTTTGGGGGTTCTTCACAGTAAGATCAGTTAGGGTCTGGAACTCACTGCCACAGGCGGTGATTTCAGCAAATAATGTGGAATTGTTCAAGAAACTTTTGGACGATTTCTTAAGGGACCGTAATATACAGGGGTACGGGTACTCCTAGAATGAGATCCTAATAGGTTGGACTTGATGGACTAATGTCTTTATTCAACCTCAAAAATACTATGTAACTATGTCCTCAAGCACTGTTGTATTCATATTCATAAACCACAGCAAATGTAAAACTGATTGATGATAATCCAATCCTTCCAGTGTTAGCATTGTGTTATTCAGAAATGGCACCTTTTGGAATGGTACGTAGGCCAGGACACAGCCTGGAATTTGCTTTATAAAAGGAAGCAGAGCTTTTATCCAGAGATTACCGACTACTGCAAATGTTTGCTCGCCCATTGTGGGTAACTGTGCAACAGATGAGCAAATGCTAAAAAGGAATCCTATTCTTTTCTCTCCCTCCTCTACCACCAGACACTCAGAGAAACCTGGAGAAAAGACGCAGCATCCCTTTACAGTCTGGGGTCAATTAATCAGCTCTCATCTCTTAAAACTATAAACCCAAGGAAATGAGATATAAAAAAGGGATGGGGTTCTGGTTTTGTAAATATTTTCTTTATTATGCTAAAAACAACATTTACACTTTTTTTCTTAATTCAGGTAAATATAAAATATTATATAATAAAACAAAACTAGTATTTGTGTTTCTTGTTTAACTAGCATACCCCATATTGAAATGGAACTAAAACCAAAAACTTGTTTACCTGTTGGATAGAGTAAGAGGGGGTCAAAAACCCCTTTCAGTTTCCAGTTGGGGAGATTTCCCTTCACTTTCTGTACCATAGCCACAACAGTGAGGGAAATCTCTGATTGTCACCAGGGTCACCTGAACTAGTGTCCACATTGGAAGATTTCCCATCTACTCCTGGTGACACTAGTTCAGGTAATTTCACTCTCGGTGAGAACGTTTACCAGGACCAATAGGAACGGTGAAGTCTCAGTCTGAAATTTCAATCATACAAAGACGGCCAGGTAGACTGCTACTGCCGTGCCACTGCTTTACTCGAGGCTGCTATAAATGATTTAACTATACAGTGGGCTCACCATCCCTCAAACTGGATGGGTTAAAAGCTAATTTTGTCTATGGGTAAGGAATATGGTATTTGTTCTTATTCATCATTACCCCCTGGGATGTCCCTAGTGTTTGCGCCGCCTGAGGCTGCGGGTGGGGGGGGGGTTCTAGTGTGATTCCCGCTTTACTCCTGGCAGCCAGTGACATCACCGGTTGCCAGGAGCCAGGCAGGATGCCAGCCACAGCGTCCCAGGTTGCCCAGCTCTTAGCAACCTGGGACACTCTGGCCGCTCTGCCTGCCGTCCCACCATGTGACCCAAGCCTCAGACTGGCTAAATATAGGGATGGCCCTAAACATCACCCCATATGAAACAAGCATTTAACCCATGCAGTGCAGCAGGATGAGGGTCATGCTGTCACAAGAACAATCCTGCAATTACTTCTTTGGATTTAGATAATCTACATCACATTAACAAAAACATTATACCTACCTTGTACATATTCATAACAGGTACAAGATAATGCACATTTATCAGTATGAGCACTACTCAAGCCGTATGGATCATCCTTCCTAAACCAGCCACAAATGGTACAATAGGAGTGTACTAAAGATTACATAGTAACCCTTAGATTTACCGACATCTATACAAAACTCTATTCAAATCTATACCCATACTTAAGAGCATGAGAACTTGAACAAAACATCAAATGTGATTAAAACTAGGGATGCACCGATATATCTGCCGCCGAAACATATCGGCCAAAAATGGCACTTTTGGCATAATGCCGCAAGTAGGGCTGCAACAACTAATCGAGATAATCGATGATTGAAAAAGTTGTCAACTTTTTCAATCATCGATTAATCGGCTTCCAATTAGTTGGCCCTGTTCACAGCTCCACACACGCTGCGCGCCGCCCCTCCTCCCCACCTCTCCGCATCCACGCTGCACATGCCGCACCTCCTCCCCGCCTCACGCTCGCCCACATCCACGATCGGCATAGGGACGCGGGGAGAAGAAGTAAGGAGGAGCAGGGGTGGGGGGATGACAGCCGCCGATAGACAGGCCCTATCTCAGAAGCAAGTTGCTGGAAGACTGCTCAGGTAAGCCTGCACTTTCCCACACATGGTGCTCTATAATGTATTGCTGGGATTTGTATTCCTATATAGGAAATATCAGTGGTCTGTGTAGACCCATAATATTTACCCAAAGCCCCTAAAAGTAAAAAAATAAAGATAGTTAATAAAAAATGTAAAAGTTGATTTTAAAAAATAAAATAATTTAAAAAATTGGAAAAAAGTTAAAATAAAAAACATTTTTGGCCTGACATTTTTTTTAATCAAATTTTTATTGAGGTTAACCTGTAATAGGGTTACAAAACAGTGCATGTAAGGCTCATATTAGACCAATGCACATAAATGCACTGCATCTCTATGCAGGACCTTGGTGCCGGCTCTCAGGTAGATAGATTAAATTCTTGCATGTGATAACTGTAGTAGGCTCAGTGAATGTGACAGGTGGTTGATCCGTCACATAAAACGGGGTAATTAAACCTGACACCGAGAGCAGGCAGCACAGGGTCTGGAGCTTAGACAGGCAGAAGTTCATCAGAAGGCTTGTGGAGAGGAGGCCGTAGGAAAGCAGTGGGAGAGAAAGAAGTGCAAGAAGAGAAAGAAAGGGAGAGTCAGGCTGTGGGCGGGCGCAAGTGCAAAAAGGTAGTTAGGAAATTATCTGTCACAAGGTGAGGAGTCGACGATGAATGTCAGAGGGCATGTATCTCTCGATCCACGGGGGACCATACTTTTTCAAATTTATGCATGGTGTTTTCCAATTGTGCTGTTCTTATGCGACATCATCCAGTTAACATGGCATTTGAGGCTAGTGATACTTAAGAGTGCTGAACAACCACAATTTAGCCATCTCTCGCTTGGCCGCCGTCAAGATGTGAAGGCATAATTTGAATGCGGTCACAGGGAGACCTACAGGTTTGCAATTGAGAAGGGCGAATTTGGGATCTTTTTCTACTGACCTATGAAAAAGGGACGAGAGTATGAGAAAAATCCGGTCCCACAACCTTGTGACTTTCCGGCACTGCCACCATATGTTGGAAGAAGGATCCCAGGTCCGAACATTCTCTGATGCAAAACGTGGAGGATTGCGGGTTAAATTTAGCAATTCTTGTGGGTACCATGTACCAGCGTAGCAATACTTTATAGTTGATCTCCCACATACTGATGCAGCGCAAGCTAGATTTCGTGTTCAGCCAGGACTACTGCCACATGGCGTCTTCCAGAGGGGACCCCAAATCCCGATCCCATTGGGAGACATAAGGAGTAGGTAGATTAGAAGGTAACAGCGGAGGTGTATAGCATGGAAATGGCAAACTCTTTAAAATGGGCTTAGAGGTCCCGCTGGGGGCAAGTGTCGCATATCTGTAAGGATGACGTTTTTAATTTGAAGATAGCGGAAAAGTTATTTGGCAGGAAGGCGGTAGTGTTCTTGGAGGTGTGGGAAGGGTTTCACACCTGTGGGGGCCTGGAGTCTCCAGAAGTTCACGAGACCTTTGTCTGACCAGGCTGTAAAGCTGGAGGGAGTTAGAGGATGCTGGAGAGAAGTTGGGGTTGCGCAAGTAGGATAGCAGAGGTAATTGTGGAGAGGTCAATTTTGTGGTTTTGTTAAGGGAATCTCAAAGACGTATAGAAGAGGTGGTGATGGGGTTGAGCGGGGAGGGCCTTTGTTTGGGAGAAGATTTGCGACCAAGGCAGTTGGATGGAACGAGTCCTCAAGTGACACCCATCTGGGGATTTCTGTTGTTGCGTGGTACTTGATTAGTTGTCCTACTTGAGCTGCCTGGAAATACTTTAAGGAATTGGGGACTTCTAGCCCACCCCGGGTTTTTGGTAAGTAAATAGTGCTGCAGGGGACTCTGGGGCATTTACCATTCCAGATGAATCTCAGGGCACTGGATTGTAAGGAGCGCAAAATCGATGGCGGGACCGTGACCGGCAGAACCCTTAATAGATACAGGATTTTAGGTAGAAAGGACATCTTTATAGCCGCTATCCTACCCAGCCAAGAAAGTTGATATTAGGACCATGTTCTGGAGGAGGTCCATCAGTTTCGCTATCATTGCCAGGTAGTTGGCTTTATAGAGTGTATGTGGTAGGAGAAGGTAAGGTTCTGACATTTTTTTTATTTTTATTTCGGTTTTGAAATTTTCATTTCGGTGCACCTCTAAATAAAACATTTACGCGTACCATCAATAACACATTACACTTTTCTGTCTACTGATGGATCATAGGAAAGTCAGAATTAAATATACAAGAAAAGATTGACATTCCACATGGAAATTTGATGAACATTAAAGTTAGACCACAACATAAAAAAAATGGAATCTCACAAGTTTATAAAAAATGCTAAATAAGAAAAATCCCTCCATTCCCCCATCAGGGCTAAACAGCGTAGATAGACAAACCTGCACTGCCAGTGTATTCAGGCAGTCGCTGCATCCGCAGCTGCTGAAAGCCCAAACAGTGACTCTGATAGGACGTAGTTACTGTTTGGCCGACAATCTTCCACCCGGCCCCTTCAATTTTGAAATGTACTTGGGGTCACCCACGGCTCAACTTTTTTCAGCAGGAAATAGCGGAAATTCGAGCCATGTCCGGCTAGCCATAGTTGTCCCCATTGGATTTCCCCTCACCTCTTTTTTGGGAGACAACTTCAGAATTTTGGAATCAACTTTACTGTCTATCCCGCAGACCTAGGCCACCAGGACCAGGGGAATAAAGTAGGCCCCACTTACAACTAGGGCTGAATTGAGAATTCCGGAGGCGAGAACCTGCGTATTCCTGGGTCCGGAATGACAGGTGTCTGCCAATAGCTGTGGCCCCACAGGCTATGAAAAGCAATGACAGGCTAAGGGCAGGCTCACAGCTGTTGACAGGTAATCGGTGGATGTCCAATTACATGTGGTTAGAGTCAGATGCAGACGCAGCTATTGGAAAACAAATGTAATTCTGGCCGCAGACATCCACAGATGTTGTCACCGCTTCTCACACCAGGAAGTGTGTCGGATGAAAAGTATTCTCTAGGCATCAGAGCTCTGAAGAGAGCACAGATCAGCAAGCATAAATATTTCTTCTTCTGGGGATTTATTAAGCCCTCTGTGAATACAATACAGTTCAACATGTCTAAATGTAAAACGTTCCTTGCCATGAAAACATTATTTATCCTCCTACACTGGCAGAGAACTAGAATTGTGCAACTGTGCGTGTTCCTAGTTCTGACCACGTCAATGAGAAAAACTAGTCACAGAGTTAAGCTGGCCATGCATTTTTTTTTTGTTCAACCCACAGGCTAAATGAAGGGGGGAAAAAAATAGAACAGATTCCGATTGCCCGCTGTTTCTCTTGTATTCTGATCGCGGTCAGAACACCCCAACAGAGAGGTTGTACACCTGTGCGGGTTTACAAAAGCAGCAGCGTAAACCCCACTTACAGCAACATACACACGCTCACTATTGTATGCTGGTTATCCCAGGCATGGAAATTAGGCCATCAAATGGAAATTGCAAGCGCATGAGCCCAAGGGCATGAGGCCTTAAAGGACACTGATCATTAAAGCATTAAATAAAAATGTAATCACACTAACTGAACAAGCAAAATAACTATCCTATGTCACTAAACACAATTCAGCACCTAGTCACCCAGCAATAATTCCAAAATCAAACATTGCTGGTGTACATATCACAAAATGAAAAAAAGAGTAATGTTCTAAAACTGGAGCAGACAGTAGCCGTGCATATAAACCAATCAGCTTTTATCTTCATCTTAAGTTAGGTTTGAAAAATGAAAGCTAGAAGCCGATTGGTTGCTATGCACAGCTGCTCCAGTCTTGGCAAACTCCCCTGTAACATCAGCACATCCCTCACCTCATTCCCTTGCTTGTCCCGGGCTCTCTTCACTGTCCCATACGTCCCTTTCCCGAGCGTCTCCAGGAACTCATACCGGTGTTTCAAGTTATGTTTGTGTAAATGCCGTTTCACTGCCTGCCGCCGCAGCCCGGCTTCCCGCAACTCCATGTGATCGGAACAATGTACAGCACCCACACAAAGATTCACCCAGTCCAATGTCCCTGACGACAAGTACTGCTGCAAGCTAATACACTGCGCTCCACGGGTGCTCACCTCCTCCCCGCCCATTTCCCCTGCCATTGGTGGTCGTCGTCACCTTTGTGCAGAACCCCTCCCCCAGTCAAAACGTACTGGTTGTGGTTCGCAGGAGGTTTACGGGAAAGCACCAGGTGAGGAGCTGGGAGGCGGGGCTGTTCCTGCGCCATAGGTTTCCTGTTTATGGCTGTACAGGGTGCGCGCGCATCTGTATCGGGCAGGTGTTTGTTTGCCAGCGAGGGTGATATCAGGAAGAACGGCTATAATCTGTTTTATCTGTCTCTCAGTCAGGACTGGCAGAAACTCAGGAATTAACAGAGTTTCAGTAAATTTAAAAGGGGGAATTTGCTAGAACTGGAGCAGCTGTGCACAGTAGTCAATCAGCTTTTATTTCCAGTTTGTTAAGTTAAAGGATAAGTTATCTGTACTGTGGATATGTTCATTTTTATAAGTTCTGATAGAGTGAACTTGCTTTGCTTTGAAAATAAAAACTAGAAGCTGATTGGGTGCCATGCATTGTGTCTTTTCCAGTCTTAGTAACTTCCCCTTAGTGTATTTTGATTGAGGTCCTTTGTTAAAGGAGAACTATGAGTTGAGTGCTTTTCACTCACCTCATAGTTCTAGCCGACCTGTGACAATGAAACTGTCACAGGTCGGCTCAGTAGATCGGGAGGTGAGCGAACACAGACCGGCGTTCGCTCACCTCTCGATCCTGTCACGGCTCTCTGCCGTGACAGGGGAGGTGCTGAATTCCACCCGATCCGCCAGCGCTGACTGGCGGAACGGAGGGAGGAGGGTACAGCTGGCTCTGCCTCTAGATAGGCAGAGCCAGCTGTCAGTCATCAACTGGGCGGATCCAGACATAATTGCTTGCGGTATACTGCGGCGTCTCAGTATACTGCGGCATCTCAGTATACCGCGAGCTACTGCTCGCGGTATACTGAGCCTAGGGTGACGGGAGGACGCTAGTTTGTGTCCTCCCGTTACCCTAAGGCAGGGGTGCCCACAATTTTTTGTATTGAGATCTACTTTTCAAATGAGGAGCCCAACGAGATCTACCAACGATCTACCTCCCTCCTGCGTTCTGAAGTCAGTGGCACCTCAGCCATGCCCCCGCCCGCAGTGCATTCGCCTGCACCAAATTCCTGCGTTCTGGTCCAGTGCGATCGGAAAAAATGCTGCATGCGCTATTTTTTCCCGATCGCATTGGACTGGAATGCAGACATTGTGGTTTCAGCGTTTTGGTGACTTGAATTCACCGCCACGGCCCCCCCCAGCCCAGAACGCAGGGGGAGTTTACCATGTGGTACAGTGCGTTCCAGCAGCTAACGACGCTGGAACGCACTGTACTGTAACTTGTGTAAACAAACCCTAAATACCGTCCTAAAACATTGCATTCTTTGATTCAGGCATTATCTGCGTTCAGGTGAGGGAGGGGGCGTGGCAGTGCATTGAAGTTAATGTCACCATAGCCATGCCCCCCACCCGTATTGCAATAACCTTCACCTGAACGCGTGGCACATTTTTGCAGATCGCACTAGACCGGAACACAGGCACTAATGTGCCACGCGTTCGGGTGATCGCCCCCTGAACGCAGGCAACCGACCGGAGTGCAATACAGTGCGTTCCAGAGCCTGACCGCTCTGAAACGCACTGGTTGTGGTGTGAACCAGCCCTAAAGCCTAATTCACACCATCCTCAGTGCGTTCTGGCGCTATTGTGGACGGAACGCACTGGATCGCATTGCGGCCGGCTCAGTTTGTTGGGTGGGAGGGGTGTGGCAGTGTGTTGAAGTGAATGGCATCGCAGCCACGCCCTTCGACCACAATGCGATCGGCCACACGGGAACGCAAGGCACATCAGTGCCTGCGATCCGGTCCAGTCAGAAAAAATGTTTTTTTTCTGACCGGACCGCAGGCATTGATGTGCCTTTCGTTTCCGTGCGGCAGATTGCATTACGGCCGGAGGGCATGGCTGCGGTGCCATTCACTTCAACACATCACCACACCCCCTCCCACCCCACAACAAACTGAGCCGGCCGCAATGCGTTCCGGTGCATTCCGGCCACAATAGCGCCGGAACACACTGAGGATGGTGTGAAGGAGGCTTTAGAAGTCTTAGGCTGGGTTCACACCTAGGCGGATTGAATATGCACATTTTTCGCGCTGTTTTTTTACCGCGCAAAAAACGCGCGTTTCCGAGGGATACTTGGCTGTACGTTCGTACTCGCGAAAAACCGGCCAGATGGGAACCATGCACATTGAAAATAATGGCATTTCCCTGTTTGAGCGTTTTTCCGCGAGTACGAAAGCGCGGAAAAACGCCTAGGTGTGAACCCAGCCTTAGGCCTTGTTCACACCAAATGCAGACCAGATCCGGTCAGGTTTCTGCACCTGCAGTGTAGTGGGTTGTGCCGCGTTTTAGACGCGTTTTTGATGCGTTTAGGGCCGGTTTTGGAAAAAAAAATGTTGTTTTTTTTTTAAGTTTAACATGGGCTTTCAGGCACTTGCATGTGTTTTTGATGCGTTTTAGATGCGTTTTTGATGCGTTCCAGACCAGATCCAGAGCAGGTAAAATAGGGCTTGCCGCATTTTTTTCATTCGGTCTGGATCTGGTCTGGATCCGCACGCTGCGATGTGAACTGGAGGTCAAAATACCATAGGAATACATTGGACGCAGTTTTGATCCGGTCTGCACCTGCTCTGGTCCGGATCTGCTCCGCGCTTGGTGTGAACAAGGCCTTAGCTGTGCAGCCCCTTAACTATACTGTCAGATCCCACTCAAGCCAATAGCCTACCTGCTTCTGGCTCTTCAGGTGTGGTCCCAACGTGCTTGATGCTGCAGACTGGAGCGGGTCAGAGGTGTCCAAAGTTACGGGTGGGGAGGGGCCAGTCAAACGTGCACACTGAGGAGAGGGAGGAGCAGCCGATGCCACTACGTGTGGGAGGCAATGATTATTGGACGCTGACGAAGACGGAGGGGCAGGCCGAGTGTGTGAACAAAGTGTGTCAGTGTCTGTGCGGGTAGAGGCGGCCACCTACGCTACGTGTGGTAGGAAAGGTTATTGGCCGCTTCAGACAGGAGGGGAGAGACGAATGTGTCGGATGCTTTAGCGTCTGACACATTCGGGTACACGGAGCGTAGGACAGGGAGTCGACCCGCGATCTACCAGCGATAGCTTTGCGATCGACTGGTAGATCGCGATCGACCTTATGGGCACCCCTGCCCTAAGGAGAACTATGGGGAAAAGCCTTAACCCCATAGTTCTCCTTTAATCTCCTTTCATATACAATATTCTCCATATTACATAGAAATAACAATGGTGTCAACATCCAACAGCTATCTCTTATCTATAATTACTTATTCATTTCAGATGGCACATAAGTGAAAAGCTAATGCTTATAATCGATTACATAGTGAACTGTCCCACCATCATTAACATGTGTTCATAAAAATTGCAGAGTAAGCATGTATGGAGCTATAATAATAAGGAGCAAAGGTATTTTACTGCCTATGGTCCCACAACATTCTCAGTCCAACACCTTTACTCTTACCCATTTTAAAAAACCTATCATACCCACCCCTACATTCATTCCCCCAACTCCCCCTTCTCCCCATCTCCATACTCCCTCCTTCAACTCATTCCCACACTGTCAGCTCACAAAAGGAAAAAAAAAGGGGGGGAGGGGGGGGACACGACACTGATTCCTTATAGATATTGATGAATCTCTGTTGAGCCAAGAAAAGCCATCCATGGTCTCCATTTTTCCATGAAGATCGAGTGTCTATCCTATAAAAAAGCTGTCAATTCTTCCATACGCATTATATGGTTCAATTCTGCCACCCATTCCCGAATCTCGGAAGAATTTGGTTGTCCCCAGTGTCTTGGGATTATCGCCCTTGCATGCGCTGGCTAGTATGGGGCATGCCAGTCCCTCCTTGATCCTTTTTACTGAACCTGGAAGCATTGATAATAATGCCACTTCTGGTGGTTCAGGCAAACTTGATCCCATAACTCTGCCCGCTATCTCAAAGATAAATCCCCAGTAGGGCTTTACCCCCTGACAAGCCCACCATATGTGCAACATTGTACCCTTTTCCATTTCACATCTCCAACACATCTTTGTTACTTGAGGGTTTATTTTATGTACTGTCATTGGGCATCTATACCACCTAGTTACTATTTTAAAATTGCTCTCCTGTATTCTAGCTGAAATACGCAATTTAAAGGTTAAGAGGAAAACTTTATACCATTCCTCTTCTGCAAATGTCTGTCCTATTTCACATTCCCACTCCCTAATATAATAAGGAGGGGACGGGTGCATTGAATCTAGTAATATATTGTATATTCTTGACAATCTACTTGTCCCGATAAAATATATATTTTTTTTAACCAAAACTGTATTTAGCAGTGTTAAGGTGACCGCGCTGACCAACGAGTGCTTGCGATTTGCGAGCGAAATTCAGAATACATGCCCTATGCATGTGTTTATTCGCATGCAGGTGGTGGGTGCAGCGGGGTTGGTTTTAATTTTTTTCTTTTTAACTTTGTAACATTTTTTTATTTTTAATTATCATTTATTTTATTATTTTTTATGTTTTTACATTTTTAATTATTTGTTATTTCTCTCCCTTACCATCTTGTCTTGTCTTGCATTGTATTGTGATTGTAATGTCTTCCTTATATTGTAAAGCGCTGTGCAAACTGTTGGTGCCATATAAATCCTGTATAATAATAATAATAATTGTTTTACATGTTTATGTATTTACATTTTTTATTGTTATTTATTTTATTATTTTTTTGACTTTTTTTTCCACTTGACTTTATTGCTATCACAGAGGTGCTAATAAGCCCCTCTGTGATAGCTTTTGGAGGTGACAGGTTCTCTTTATTGACTCTGTCACCTCCAACACAGGAGATCTTTCTCCTTACAGGAAGGCTGCAAGCATCATGTGTCATTGCTCACTCGGAGCAGAGCAGAGAATGGACGTTCTTTGCTGTGCTCCATGCTCACTAACCTAATCTAATTAACTGCCTGTCCCGACCGGGCGATAGGAATTCCACACCCATGTGTCACATATTAAAGGAGGCCTAGCTATCCTCTATTCATAGAACGGTATATGAAAAGACATGGCACCAGATCCTTTTCATGCAGAAGATATGGCAGCACGTCTTCAGGGGTAGTTAAAGAACCAGGAAGATGAAGCCAGCTCCCCGTAACCTCAACATGCAGGATAGGACCTGTGGGAGGACAGCGAGGCGGTAGGAGAAGAAAACGCTGGATCAATTGGATTAAGTTAGTATATGATTACAGCAGGAGAAGAGCATCAAAAATACATGGGGTGGGGAGGGGAAGTTCCGCTTTAAAAATGTATTCTAAAATGTGATTTTTGAAGTTCTTACATGCACGTGTTACCCTCTACTTCCGTTTTTGTGCACGAGTGCTAGAGCCGCAAGTCACAGCAAGCACTGGGCCACAGCATAAATGCACATGCGTAAACTGTGGTCATGACACTTTGGATTGACAATCCTAGTGTCCTGTTTCTCACTTTTCACACTGCAATGGTGGACGGCATGGACTGAGAAGGAGGCTGTGCCTACAAATGTCTTGCTTTGCTAATGTGGGGGTTATGCTTGTCTGATGCGTGTTGACACACTACACTGTAGTTTACATCAAAAACGTGCAGCCCAGGCAGGGGCTAACTGGCAACTCTTGGCCAAGGGGGCAAGTACAACCCAGAGGCCCATGGTGCAGCGACTCAGCCCCCCTTTGGCAGCTTAGTGAATAAGCCCCTCAGTAATAAAGGAGTACTCTGTATGTCATGAGGGGGTAAAGCAAATTTAACTCTGAAGGGTGCAAAACAAATATGCAGCTTAAATGCAGATAATCACCATAAGGGGTTAATTTTTATAGTGATCTACTTTTTTTATTTTGTTTTTTACATTTTAACATATCTCTGGGTCAGTCCTGACAGGAACAATGTGGCTATTAGTGACATCTAAACCCAGCATATTGTATTAGCACTATATATTCGGTGTGAGGCACAGCACAGAGGTCAGCGGTGTGATGCACAGCGCAGAGATCAGCGGTGTGACGCACAGCGCAGAGGTCAGCGGTGTGACGCACAGCGCAGAGGTCAGCAGTGCGAAGCCGAGGTCAGCAGTGTAACGCACAGTACCGAGGTCCGGGTGTGACGCACAGTGCAGAGGTCAGCGGTGTGACGCACAGTGCAGAGGTCAGCGGTGTGACGCACAGTAAAGAGGTCAGCGGTGTGATGCACAGCGCAGAGGTCAGCGGTGCGAAGCCGAGGTCAGCAGTGTAACGCACAGTACCGAGGTCTGGGTGTGACACACAGTACAGAGGTCAGCGGTGTGACGCACAGCACAGAGGTCAGCGGTGTGACGCACAGCGCAGAGGTTAGCAGTGTGGCGCACAGCGCAGAGGTCAGCGGTGTGACGCACAGCGCAGAGGTCAGCGGTGTGATGCACAGCGCAGAGGTCAGCGGTGTGACGCACAGCGCAGAGGTCAGCGGTGCGAAGCAGAGGTCAGCAGTGTAACGCACAGTACCAAGGTCCGGGTGCGAGGCATAGTGCAGAGGTCAGCGGTGTGACGCACAGTACAGAGGTCAGCAGTGTGACGACAGTACAGAGGTCAGCGGTGTGATGCACAGTACAGAGGTCAGCAGTGTGACGCACAGTACAGAGGTCAGCGGTGTGATGCACAGTACAGAGGTCAGCGGTGTGACGCACAGTAAAGAGGTCAGCAGTGCAAAGCCAAGGTCAGCAGTGTAATGCACAGTACCGAGGTCCGGGTGTGACGCACAGTACAGAGGTCAGCGGTGTGACGCACAGTACAGATGTCAGCGGTGTGACGCACAGTACAGATGTCAGCGGTGTGACGCACAGCACAGAGGTCAGCGGTGTGACGCACAGCGCAGAGGTCAGCGGTGTGACGCACAGCGCAGAGGTCAGCGGTGCGAAGCCGAGGTCAGCAGTGTAACGCACAGTACCGAGGTCCTGGTGCGAGGCATAGTGCAGAGGTCAGCGGTGTGACGCACGGTACAGAGGTCAGCAGTGTGACGACAGTACAGAGGTCAGCGGTGTGACGCACAGTACAGAGGTCAGCGGTGTGACGACAGTGCAGAGGTCAGCGGTGTGGCGCACAGTACAGAGGTCAGCGGTGTGACGCACAGTACATAGGTCAGCGGTGTGACGCACAGTACAAAGATCAGTGGAGTGATACACAGTGCAGCGGTCAGGGTGTGACGCACAGTGCAGCGGTCAGTGTGTGACGCACAGTGCAGAGGTCAGGGTGTGACGCACAGTGCAGAGGTCAGCGGTGTAATGTAGAGGTCGGTATGTAAAACAGTGCAGAGGTCACACAGGAAGTACAGGGACTTACAGTTGATCTGATTTCCTGAGTCTGGTGCTCTGACCTTCTGGTGATGGTGGGGGGAGCAGGACATGCCTGCATATCCAGCCGGCTCGTGGTGCCCTCTCTCCAGGGCAACAGAACTAAACAGCCAACAAATTGCAGTTTGGCAGTCTCCCTCTCCCACCTATGGCAACTGAGGTGGGCGGAGGAAACTGCTGTGGCCGCTGAGGAGCCCGATCGCTGAAGCGGGCACTGTCAAAGGCAGCTGAGCTGCTTCTTCTCTTCTCCGCGCCGCCACCGCAACCACTTAATCTCTCGGCCGCTCTGCTGGGAAGGGAGAGATTAAGTGGTTGCGGGGGCTGTTTGTAAAGGCATCAGAGAAGACCGAGGGGCAATTGCCACCCTGGCCCAGTCCGCCCCTGCCCCCAGGTGACAACCATGCTACTGTTAACAGAATGGTTATCACCAGGGAAGAGGAAGTGAGGATGGGCTTTGTAATACATGAGGAATTTGAACAGAGCAGAAATGTAATGTAAACAAAAGGACAGCAAAGACAGCAAGTTAGGGAATTATTTAGGCAGATAGATAGCCTTTACATACACATGTCCAGGAAAGGCAGTAATATTTCCCTGCATTTACATACTAGGGCCGGGGTAGCCAAACTCTGGTCCTCCAGCTGTGGGGGAACTACAAATCCCATGAGTCATTGCAACATTCTCACAGCCAGACATGACTCCCGGAGAGAGATGCATCATGGGATTTGTAGTTTCACCACAGCTGGAGGACCAAAGTTTGGCTACCCCTGTACTAGAGCATGGATAGGCAATCTTGGCACTCCAGTTGTGGGGAAACTACAAGTCCCATGAGGCAGTTCAAGACTTTGACAGCCACAGGCATGACTCCCAGATGCACCATGGAATTTGTAGTTTCACCACAGGTTGACTCCTGAGGTTGACTACCCGTGTACAAGGCAATCAGTGTTATCATAACGTGATAAGCTGATACCTTCTTCAATATTTATATTTTTTAGAGTTTTGATGGCCTCATTTTCTAGAGTTTATTCCAAAAGACTGACTAGTTCTCTACATTGTAAAGTGTTAATCCATCCTCCACCATTTTGTCCCTTCCTCCCCAAAAAAAGGATGTCTAAAGACAAAAGATCTGTAGATAAAGTAGGGGAGGGTTAAAACTGCCATCATTTTTGCATTGCCTTCTGTGTCACATTGGGAAAATTTCCTTCACTTCCTGTCCTGTAGACACAGACGGAAGTGAGGAAATCTTTCTAAATTGAGGTAAGCACCTCCCCCTTTCCTCTTTGTGCACTGTTGTCACCAGAACAACTGTCCCCATTGGAAGAGTTCTCCTGTACTAATGTTCTGGTGGCAACTCAAACTTTTGGATTTTTCCCTCACTTTGTCTTGGTGACAATGGTCCACAGGACAAATGGAGAGGGTAAGGCCTCATTCACGCAGGGCTCTTATGTCTGGTGGTGGATTGTGGCAGGAATCAAAGGTGGTTCTGGACAGCACAAAGCAATTACAGCTTCTCTTTTCCTAGGTTGGTACAGATGCACACAATGCTCTGCAGCTGTCCGTCCCTATCCGTATGTATCCAGCAGTTACCTGCGGCTGGGGACAGATGACCGGCACTGTACGCAGACCGATTGCAGACTGCTTCTGTAGTGATTTCTGCTTCTTGCAGCAGTTGCTTTGTATAGGATACCAACTGTGATCCCTGCTGCAAGAATCCATGGATGAAGGAACAGCAATTTCATCCTAGGAAAGAAAGTGTTTTAGGACTACAGAACATTTTCCTTTCTCATCTCCACAAAATAGGGAGGATATGTTTTGTAGTCAGCAGAGAAAGCTGAGAACAATGCTAACTGAATGCGGCATTGGCAAAGACCACAGAAAGTTATCAGCTCACAAGATTTGTCAGGATCAACAGGTATATTTTTGCACTTATCGAACAGATATAACAAAATGCTTTCAATGGCTAATTTAATAGGCCAAAAGGAAGTAGGGTTTACTGCTCCCCGCGGACACCAAGATCGCCGGTCCCGGGCCCGTAGGAAGGGCAACGGAGCCCGGGAAGCACGGCGGGGGTGTCCAGCGGGGGCGGCCCCTTCTTCGGGACGCAGAAGCGATCTGGCGACAGGTAAGTCGCCAGGATCGCTTCTGTTGTAAAGCCGACAGTCGGCTCTACAAGTTTAAACAGAGTCCCGGCGGCAAAAGTCGCCGGGAGTCTGTTTAAACAGCCCCGATGCTGGCGACGTACACTGTACGTCGTCAGTCACGAAGGGGTTAAGGCCAAATCACACATCAGATGTGTTGGGACTCTGCTGGCTGTTGTTTCCAGTGCAGCCCCAATGCAAGACAAGGTAATTTGCCTTGTCACGGACGAGCTTGGTTCACACCACCGAGTTGCAGTGGTGTGTGTGCTGAAAAGAAGTTTGGCATGCTTTACTTTTTTAAGTTCCGTGGGATGCAATGCGGAACAACCGCCTCGCACTCCACTGTGCTTGTAGAACTGAATGAAATATCACATGTGACATTTCAATACATTTCTACCAAAAATACACAGTGATGCATCGGCACTGTCGGGCAACGCACACCAGCGGATGTAGGGTAGAACCCAAAATTCTCTATATAGGTTACTCCATTCCCTGCTAGCTAGTGTTCCCCCACATAGACCTCAGATGCAGCATGCATTTTTAACTTGAGTGTATCAGGTTCCTAATGTTATGGCTTTCTAAAGATCAAGTTAAAGCACTCAGCATAACAGATGATTTATAGGTGACACGACAGGCTGCATGCATCCCAACAGAAGCAGCCTACACAAACAAATCACTTGCGGAGTCATCATTATGGTGCAGGAACAACAAATAATGTTTTAAAACTGTTCTACTGCTGAGTGTACACTAGGGACTGTTGACTGACCTCAGCATTCCCATAAATGAAAGAGATTTTTATATGTGGTGGGGAGTAGCCTTGAGCTGCCAGTCATGCAGGCAATGAGAGAGGTAGCAGTAGTAAGAGGCTTCAGGGACACATGGAGGAGTGGCAAGCTGCTGCAATCACAGCTGTTCATCAGAGGGGAAGGAGACAGGAGCAATGGGAGCCTGCAAATATGGCAAGTGATGCGATAGAATAAAGCAGAGAACGAGGAAACACTCCACCAGTGGCTTCCTGGCTAAAAACAGCACTATAGGTGGTGCACAAATAAATGAAGGCAAAGTTGTCTACATATGAACATTATCATAGAGAAGTGAACTATGCAGGTGTAATTCTCCGGTGGATAGGAATTTAGACAGGTGCACAGTTTCACCGCCTTCCCCCGCATGCTTCCCCACTATATGTCATGTGACCTCTTGTGGAAGCCAGTCCTCAGAATGGACAAGATGTCATTGAGTTTAAATAATTTAAGCTATTGCCCGCTATATATGCTGACAGCGCAGAGCTGCGCTGCAGCTGGGAAAGATCCTGACAATATTTTTGGGATCCACTCCACTGCCTGATTGACAGCTGGCTCTGCCTCTCTAGAGCCTATTCTCCCACAAACAGGAAACACATCACCACACTAACCTAAAAATACCACTGTCACTATCCCCCTTCAGTTATTGTGTTTCCTCTGTCCGAAGGAGGTTGTTACTACATTGGAGCTCCCAGGGGCTATACCTTAGGTGCAGGATGGTGGTCATACTTAGTGCTTCTTTTGAAAAGACTTATGCCAAACTTGCATTAAAAGTCTATTTATGCTTGTAAGGGTCTCCTGGCTTCAGTTAAAGAAGAATTGGCTTTCCATTCATTCAGATCCCTTATTGAAGATATGAGATCACCATCAGAGACCATCCAGGTGCAGAAAGCCTCTATAAATACCATACTTATGGGGGATAAGGCAGACTGTCTTAATCCTATGAGGGAAGACAATTCTGATTCGGATCATTCTTATAATGATTCTTCAGAGGAGTAAAGTATGCAGGAGGAACCTGCTTTATCCAGATTTAAACTATCACTTGATCATGTAGATGACCTACTAAGAGGCATTTATGAAACCTTAGAAATACAAGAAGTACATTTATCTAGACATGATTTAATGTATGAAGGGTTACAGAGAAGAAAGGTACAAGTCTTTCATGTTTATAAGGTATTATCAGATTCTATCCTTAAAGAATGGTCGGAACCTGAAAATACCCTGAATAAAGGTTCCCTTTTGATGATGATCCTTCTATGGTGTGAATTAAGAATCCAAGATTAGATGCTCCTCTTTCTAAGAAATCCAAAAAAGCGGATTTAGCTTTTGAAGATATGGGTAACCTTAAAGATCCCATGGATAGAAAGATAGATGTATTGCTTAAGAGAGCTTGGGATATGGCCCTAGCTAATTTAAAACCTGCCTTAGCTACCACGTGTGTTGCTAGGAACTTAGAGTTCTGGCTTTCACAGTGTAAGTCTCACCTTATGGCAGGTACTCGAGGGAACACATTTTGGAGTCCTTTTCTATGTTATTTAAGGCGGTTGGATATATCGCAGATGCTTCAGCTGAGGCTGTTAGAATGTCTGCCCGCTCCTCGGCTTTGATCAATTCATCACATAGGGTCATTGAGAAGGGGGGTTACAAAGTACACCTCTTCTCCCTTACCTTTTTGACCAAACCAATGCTTTTTTGGTCTCTCTTCCCTGTTTTCCTGTGACTTGTTTCTTTGGTCACGAAAAAACCTCCTGTTATATATTCTTTTCTTTTTCTCTGGGAAGGCTTTTTTCTTATGCACGGTGCGCTCCAGTGCAGCCTCTCGATCAGGTCCAAAGAGAAGATCCCCTGAAAAGTCAGATTACATAAGCACAATTTGGAGGCAGAGTCACCCTCCTAGGTTTTTAGCCCTATGTGATGAATTGATCAAAGCTGAGGAGCGGGCAGACATTCTAACAGCCTCAGCTGAAGCATCTGCGATATATCCAACCGCCTTAAATAACATAGTGAGTACTTCTGTGAGATACTGTATATACGACCTGTTAGTGTTAGCTCCTTCACAAGACAAATTAAGGAAGAACCTGACTCTATCCTGGTTGAAAAACCTAGGATGGCTGGTGAGCAAGGAAAAATCAAGTCTTGTACCTTCCTAGGAAATAACATTCCTGGTCTGAACACCAGAGAGAAGAAGATTTTTCTTTCAGGAGAAAAGATTTCAAAAATACATTCAGCAGTAGCACGATTGCAACAAAACCAGACAGTATCACTTTGGTTCATCATGTCAGTACTGGGCTTATTTACCTCGACGTTCCCGGCATTTCAGTGGGCTCGATTTAATCCAAAACCACTCCAAAATTTATTTTTGAGGGTATGGAACCAAGCACAAAGACCCTAGACAGAAAAGTACTTTTCCCAGTCAAGATGAAACAAAATCTGTGGTGGTGGAGGTTCCAGGACCAGCTGTTGCAGGGACTCCCATGGTCTTTTCCTGTGTCCAAAAAGCATACAACAGATGCCAGCACCTGGGTGTGCATCTAGAAGTTAATTTCGCTCAGGGTCAGTAGACAAAAAGGGAAGCCAGGGCTTAATTGAGCTGGAGAGAATTAAAAGCAGTACTAAATGCCCTTCTCTCGTTTCAGGACCTGCCGAAGAGCTATCATCGTCACATTCTGTCAGACAACATAACGACAGTGGCATACATAAACAGACAAGGAGGCACCAGGTGTCCCTCATTGCAAGTCCTAGCGAAAGAATCTAGCAGAAAAGAATATAGCCTCAATCTTGGCAACATATCTGAGGGGTTCCCTGAACAATATTGCAGATTTTTTAAGTCGCCAAAGAGTACAGCAAGAGGAATGGAGCTTGAATCAAGAGATGTACAACCTTTTAATACAATAGTATTATGTTTCTGCCAGGTTTTCTCAATGCTCACTCTACTAGATCTTTGGCTACCACCTGGGCTGAAAAAGTAGGGGCTACTCCGAAGCAGATCTGTAGAGCAGCTACCTGGACTAGTTATACAACCTTTATTCGACATGATTGTCTGGACCTGTTATTCAGTCAGGACCAGGCATTTGGCAGAAAAGTGCTTCAAGCAGCACCTCCCTAAAATTGGTAGGTGCTTTGTTATCCTCTCATGGGCTGTCCTGGTAGACAACTGGGGAAAACCGGAATTAGAACTTACCAATAACTTTAGTTCCAGTAGTCTTTGTGGACAGCTGAGTTCCCGCCCTGTCTAAACTAATAATAGTAATTAATGCACTGTTGTTGGGGTGAAATTATGTTCTGTTCTCGTCTAGAGTCATCCTCCAGTTCTCAAAATAACTGAAGGTGGTCTTTTTAGTGTGTCTAGATGGTGGTATAACATAGTGTCTATGTTAGTGTGGTGGCATGTTTCCTGTTTGGAGGAGGAGTTACACTCTCATGGGCTGTCCTGAAAGACTACTGGAAATAGAGTTACCGGTAAGTTCTAACTCCTGTTTTTCTTACTGGCCTCAGCAAGCACCAAAACACAAACAACTGCCTGCAGACACTTTGGCACAAGGAGTCTAGGGTTTCTGGGGCTGGTCCAAACACTTCTCAGTCCAAGGTGTTTTTCCCTTTTGGAGAAACTGCTAATTCTCCAACATCAGAGACCCTACCGCTTCTACATTAGAGGCTGGGGACGGATGGTGACCTAATTTGACAGTGGTTCCCTTGCTCATGTCCACTCGTTGAACCTGCAGTGGAACATTGTCTGTGGCAGCGGTGGCCTCCCTAGATGCTGAGAAGGCCTTTGACTCGGTCGATTGGCCTTATCTTTTCGCTGTCTTACGATGATGCGGATTTGGACGCAACTTTGTGGCCTGGGTGAGGCTTCTCTATTCTTTCCCGACTGCTAATATTCTGTCGCAGCCCTTTGGCGTGGGCCGCGGCACGAGACAGGGATGTCCTCTCTCGCCTGGGCTTTTTGCGCTGGCGATGGAACCCCTGGCTATCCTACTCCGTGACTCGGCCCAGGTGAGGGGGATTCGGGCGGGGGAACCTGGTGGAGAAGCTCTCCCTGTATGCCGACAATGCGCTACTCTACTTGGGTGATGTTGGCCCTTCCCGATCTTCGGCCCTAGAGATAATTTACAGTTTTGGTTCCTTTTCTGGTCTCTGGCTGAACTGTGGGAAATCTGTACTCTTTCCGCTTGGCCCCTCCTGTTCCCTGCCCCTCCCCCCAGATTCCCCTCTTATGCGAATTTCTGAGTTCCATTATCTGGTTATGGTGGTAGGTTCGGACAATAATCCGGCTTCTTGGACAACAATCTTTACCCAATTCTCAGGCTCCTGCGGATTAAGTGCTCGGCCTGAAAGGCCCCTCCCGACGCCTGTTACAATTAATTTGATTAAAATTGTATTTCTCCCCAGGTTTCTGTATTGTTTTTGTAATACCCCCGTTCTCATTCCTAATTCCTATTTTACAGTACTTGAGGTTGTCCTATCCATGCTTATTTGTGCGAGTAAAACTCCTAGGGTGTCTATAAGGGTTACATGCCTCCCCTTACTGAGGGGGGATTGGGTCTTCCTTGCTTTAGAACCTACTATTGGGCAGTCCTGGTGACTGTACGCTGGTGGTTTGAGTAGGATTGGGACAATCCGGCTGTTACTCTGGAGGCAGCCCTATTCCCTATTGGGACCCTATGCGGAGCTAAGCAATCTGGTATTCCGGGGCCCAGAAGTCTAGCGCTGCGGTCACTGGGCCTATGTGCACCTCGATGGCGGTGTGGGGTGGACTGCTCCATCTCCCCATATGTCCTTCTGTGGGGTAATCCGTGTATGGAACACCTTCGCTCCATTCCTGATCCCCGGGTTTGGGCCCGCTATGGGATAACACTTATCAAACACATTATGCTGAGCTGCGGGGGGTAGGTGCTGTGGGTTTTGACAGACTCTGGGCTTTGTACAATCTTCCCCTGACTATGCGTTTTAGATACTTGCAGCTGCAGCATGCCTGTAGGGCCCAATTCCCTGGTCCCATCACTGTTGAATCTGACTGTATCGAACAATTTATGATGCAAGACAGGATTCACAAACCCCTTTCCTCACTCTACCTCCGACTGACCAGTAGAAGTGGCCCTGAACTTTTGGGCTTGTTTGAGAGGTGGAGAGAGGATATCCCCTCGCTGACGGAGGATAGTTGGGAATCGTGTGTGTGCAGACGTACGTGTCCACAGTAATTTCACCTAGGGAGAGCTTTATACAACTGAAGTTTTTACATAGAGTTTACTATACCCCTACTAGGCTGGCCAGGATACAGCTGACGCTCACTGTGCAACAGGTGCACTGCAGAGATGGGCGCGTTTTTACACGTAGTTTGGTCTTGTTGCCAACTGCAACCATACTGGGAATCTGTGGTCTCCACAGTCAACGCAGTGACGGGCTTGCAGCTGGAGGTAGACCCCTTGATCTTCCTGCTAGGCTGTGGAGACACTATACAAGCAACCAGGGCTACTAAACTACTGATTTTCCATGTTGCTTTCTATGCTCGTCAGGAGATTATCCTTAGATGGAAATTGGCCACTCCCCCCATGGTGGGACAATGGCTACACACGATAGATAGAATGCTATCCATTTACAAAATTACCTACATGAGTCAGAATTGCATAAGTAAGTTTGACCGGATCTGGAGGGACTGGGTGGAGGCCAGGGGGATCACACTAGAGGGTCCCGGAGAGGTGGGTCCCCTGCCGTCGGAGCCCTCTGGTAACTAGGGAGATCTTGGGCTGAGATGGGACTTGTTGATACTGTGGATCCTGATTGGTTACTGTAGTACCCACTGCTGGCCCCGAAGCCTTTACTGTACCTTTACCGTGCTGCTGATGTGCTTATCCTTTCCCCTCCTGGATCCCTGTTACAAACCCTCCCCGCTGATCTTTAATCTAGAATGACCCATCAGAGGGTTAAATTGTCTATTACTTATGGTACCTGTGATCCACACTATTTTGTGTTTCTATGTGTTATTATTTTCTAGTGTATTGATTTTGTATGTACCCATGTTGGTTTGTTTTCTTGTTTTTGTGCTCAAAACAATAAAAATGTACCTGTTAAAAAAAAAAGAAGGAAGAATTACACAATCAAAATGTCTTGACTGTTAGAGTGACAGGAAACGCATGAGTTAAATCTTAAAAATGCATTCAAGTACCCTATTAATTTTTTTTAGCTTATTTGTGTATTAATCAGCTGTAGATTCTCAAATCATCTCTGAATTTGTGCTGACACTGTCATTCCTTCTGGAGGGTGGCTACCCTCCCTGTGTGTGTTGTGAAGTAGCCACTGCTCCAAGCTCACTCCCGTAATGGTTTACAATCTCGCATTTAGTTTACTAACTTATACTGAAATGATAGTCTACAGACTCCAGAATACTTTGTTATGCTGAGGAGTTTGTGGTTGACTCAGTGACTGCAAGGTGCCCAGGTCATGTGTCTGCAAAACAAGCCCAAATCTTCACCCATCCACCACCTTGACAATTGGTATCATGTGTTTGTGCTGATATGCTGTGTTTGGTGTTCACCCAACGTGGCGCTTTGCATTATGGCCAAACATCTCCACTTTGGTCTCGTCTGCCCAAAGGACATTGTTCCAGAAGTCTTGTGGTTTGTTCAGGTGCAACTTTGCAAACGTAAACCGTGCTGCCATGTTCTTTTTAGAGGGGAGGCCTTCTCCTGGCAACCCTTCCAAACAAACCATACTTGTTCAGTCTTTTTCTCATTGTACTTGTCATAGACTTACCCGGCGCTTCCCTGCGATCCAGCGACGTCTCATTCCACCGATGACGTCACGCAGGCTCCGCCCATGGGGTGCGGCCCCGCAGTGAAAGGCTCAGCTGTTTTCGTCACTCGGCGTTCTCTCGTTTTGGAGCGTCGAGTGACGAACGGTGAACCTCGGTACCTTACCCTCACGCTGTAGTGGAGTCCGCAGTCTGGAGACTCACCTATTGCAGCATTTACGTTTTCATTCCCTCGGAAGTACGTGCAGTCTAACGTACCGGAGTCTTTTTGGCATACATACAACTCTTTGGGCTGAATCAACTAAGCGCAAGTACCCTGGGGGCACTGACCCTGATTCTGACATTACAGTTGAAAGCAATTGTGTTTTGCATACCAGATCTAGCATACTGTTGGAGGACATTTAGATAACTGCCATACTGCTTGCATTATAAATACTAAGCTTACAGGGATTGCCTACGTCTATTGCTACTAACTGACTTACAATTGGAGGAGAGGAGTTACATATTAATATAACCTGCTGCCTAACTGCCATACTGCTTGCATTATAAATAATAAGCTTACAGGGATTGCCTACGTCTATTGCTACTACCTGACTTACAATTGGAGGAGAGGAGTTACATATTAATATAACCTGCTGCCTAACTGCCATACTGCTTGCATTATAAATAATAAGCTTACAGGGATTGCCTACGTCTATTGCTACTACCTGACTTACAATTGGAGGAGAGGAGTTACATATTACTATAACCTGCTGACTAACTGCCATACTGCTTGCATTGTAAATACTAAGCATACACGCATTGCCTATGTCTACTGCTGCAACCTATACCAGAATCCTTAGTCTGCACACACAACTCCTGTGCACCTGATCAAACCCCCAGCTGCATCCCCAATTATCCACAGCGTATATTAGATAACGTGTCTTCAAACCACCTAGTTCCACAAACCGATTCCCCTAGCGGTCCCCCCGGTGGCATATGATGAGTACGGTCACCTAACCGCACTTGGTGTAATTGGGTACCGTTCACTGAACCACCTCCTTTCAAATAAACTGATCTCCATTTCCGCAGCTGAGATCCAGAAGAGTACATAGACTCGGCGTACTTGACAGTACTGTCATAAACTTTAACATTTAACTGGCTAACTGAGGTCTGTAGAGTCTGAGAAACCATTTATCTGAGCTTTGCATGGTCTAACCTTGGAGAGATCGTGTCTTCAAACCACCTAGTTCCACAAACCGATTCCCCTAGCGGTCCCCCCGGTGGCATATGATGAGTACGGTCACCTAACCGCACTTGGTGTAATTGGGTACCGTTCACTGAACCACCTCCTTTCAAATAAACTGATCTCCATTTCCGCAGCTGAGATCCAGAAGAGTACATAGACTCGGCGTACTTGACAGTACTGTCATAAACTTTAACATTTAACTGGCTAACTGAGGTCTGTAGAGTCTGAGAAACCATTTATCTGAGCTTTGCATGGTCTAACCTTGGAGAGAATTTGCTGGGCAGCGAGTGTGTGTGACTCCCTGGGTGAGTTCACTCCACAAAAAATAGACACAGCCACCAACAATTTCTTCAGGTGAAAACACACGTGCAGTTTATTTACACAAGCAAAAGTAGCAAAACATGAAAATAATTTCTTGCCTTTTGGCACCTTACTACATACACTGTTTTCCCTCACTAATAACTAGGTGCAACCTTGTGCTGCCCCTAGCACCTATCTCCCTATTGAGCAAACTGCCACACAGGCTGTGTCTCACCACACAATTTTGGTTTTCTTTTTCACCACACAGGTAGATAGAAAGCTCCCCTGTCTATTCAGGCACAAAACTGGTTCGAGGGTGGAGCAAAACTCTTGGTAGTCTGGGAGTTCTTATAGAGGCTCTAATGAGCCAGCTTACTTCAGCTGGGCTCATTACCTCTACTTCTCAAGCACTCCCAGCACTCCCTCTAGTGGAAGCAATCTGTATATAACCTGAACCTGGGACACACATATTTGCCATCCAGGATGCACCCAGGTGATTGTACTTGCCTCCTGTCACACATGAGAAGATTGGCAACTGTTTTTAATGTTTTCCACTTGTGAATAATCTAGCTCACTTTGGAATGATGGACTATTTAAATTGTTTGGCATTATATAGGTGCCCATACACCTTACGATTATCGTAGGATAATCGCGGGAAATCCCACGATCGTACGATAATCGCAAGGTGTATGGATGGCGCGCGACCATTTCTACTGTACGGTCGCACATCTTTTGTCGAAGGAGCATGCTAGAAAACTCGCCGAGAATCGTACGATTGTGGGCGGGTTTGTGGCGTGCTCGTTTGACAATTGCGGAACAGGCTGGTGTGCGCACACTCGCACACTGCACCGTTCAGCATTGCGGTCATCGGAAGCCGGCCCCTCGGCGGGGTGGGCTTTCGATGATTGCAAACTGCTAAAACTTCAGCTTTTGTAGAGGGGGTCACACTTGGGCCCTGTTCACACCTTTACGTTTTGTCGCGCGTTCAACGCTCTATGAACGCTCTACAAAACGTACAAACTTGAAAATCCCATTGTTTTCTATGGGTATGGTTCACACCTTTCCGTATTTCAGCCCGTCTGAACGCGCTACAAAACGGCGTACGCCCAAAGAAGTACATGTACTTCTTTGGGGCGTTTTGGTCTCGCGTTTCCATTGGGATACAGCCAAGTAGCCCTCGGTAAAAACGTGCGACGCGAAACCCGCGACAAACGCGCATATTCAATACGCCTAGGTGTAAACCCAGCCTAATTCCTTTGGAAGCAGTAAGGGTGTACTTTCTCCATTTTAGCTTTATGTTTGTAAAATAATGACACGGTGGAATATGTCATGTTATTGTTCATCTGAGGTTGTATGTACCTAATTTTAGGACCATCTAAAGACCAGATGATTTATTATATGTCCTGATATGTAAATCTGTAGAATTCAAAGCTCTGGCAACCACTTTACTAACGTCAAATAAACCCCCACTGGGCCGTGGTGGCAAGTGGAGATGCTTGTCACACAACTTTTAACACTTTTAGTGCGATTCAACCCCAGGGCTGTAGTGCAATTTTATCCCAGGGCTGTAGTGCAATTTTATCCCAGGGCTGTAGTGCAATTTTATCCTAGGGCTGTAGTGCAATTTTACCCAGGGCTGTAGTGCAATTTAACCCTAGGTCTGTAGTGCAATTTTACCCCAGGGCTGTAGTGCAATTTTACCCCAGGGCTGAAGGGCAACAACCCCAGGACTGTAATTTAACCCCAGGGCTGTTGTGTAATTCAAAACCCAAGGCTGTAGTAAATTAACCCACTAATTTAACCCATTTTATTTGGCTAAGCACTAAGTGTATATCTACGGTGTGTTAATTTGTAAAAATCAGCTGGTCTTCTAGTATTGTATCTGCAGGGAATGTATTTAGTAATTGATTAATTATTGATTACTTACTAATTGTTATTATCGGTTGGGCATCGAGCAAGATCGGGTTCCGGGACCAAGGACGAAGGCCGGATGAATCGGAGGGACGGACGGAGCCAGTATCAGACGGTTTACTGACAGTATCAGACGAGGGACGGACGAACAGACGGAAGGACGGGCGTAAGAATCGAGCCGAAGATCGTGTAGGAGAACCAGATCATAAGAGCGGGAAAGTAGAGCTGCCAGAACAGGTCATATGAAAGAAAGGAGGGGGGCCTATAAATTCTAAATTGTAGTTTGTGGTTTGCGGTAGTGTGTTCAGAGATTGTAGAGGGGGGGTTAGATTCAGTAGAGGGTAGTGGGGGAGAGTGCTTTAGGGCTGAAACAGAACCGTAGCAAAATTAAATTAACCCCTGTGTTGTAGTGTAAAAAACCCGAGGCTAAAGTGTTCATTTAACCTCAGAACAGTAACAAATTAAATTAGCCCAAGGGCCGTAGTATAATTAACCCCAGGACTATAGCATAACTAACCCCAGGAATATAGTATTAGTTAACCACCGAGAGGTAGTGTAATTAAAATTAGTGTAATTAATTAAATTAAACCCAGGGCTTTAAGGTAATTAAAGTAATTAACTACAGGGTACATCACTAAATTTATAGGAACTAAGGTAAATCAGTAATAAAATGTGATAGAAAATTACCATTGGCAGAAGTATTAAAATAATTAAGGATAATGAAAAAGTCACTTGGGAACGATCAGGCCTAAATAAAAGAAATACAAGGATATATAAATAAATAACCTACATATTTATAAATAAAAAAAGGGGATAAAATATGTCTTCCATGAGTGGGTGTGCTACGAAGTGCACGTCATGCACAATGTATGCGTTCCTTGAACATGCGTTCGAGGGGGAATACACTTGCGCTAGATGCGAGCGAGTTGTTGGTTTGGAAGCCCAGATCCTGGATCTAAGCAACAAGCTGGCAACATTAAGGAGCATAACCAACATGGAAAGGAGTCTGGACCTGACGCACCAGGCTCTGTCGGAGGGCGGCATAGATGAGGAGAGGGGGTCGGAGGAGCGGGATCCCGAGGTGGGTAGTTGGGTCAACGTTAGAAGGAGGGGTAGAGGGAAGAGAGTGAGAGAGGCCAGCCCTGATCTGATTAACCCCAACAAATATGCCAGGTTGCAGAATGTTGGGGATATTAGTTCAGGGGCGACATTGCTGGAGCGGGACGCCTCCTCTATCCGCAGGGGGAGTGACTGCTTCAGCATGGATGGGAGCAGGATGGAGGGTCAAGAGAGGCAGTTCTTGGTGGTTGGAGACTCCATCATCAAGCAGACAGACAGGGTAACCTGTCACCGAGAACGCGAGCGCCGAACAGTGTGCTGCTTACCTGGAGCTCGTGTTTCGGCGCATTGCGGAACGAATTGACAGATTACTGGATGGGGTAGGGCACGACTCAGCTGTCTTGGTGCACATCGGCACCAATGACAAAATAGGTGGCAATTGGAGTGTCCTAAAAAAGGAGTTCCGAGACTTAGGTGCTAGACTGAAGGAAAGGACCTCCACGGTAGTATTCTCTGAGATACTGCCAGTGCCGAGAGCCACTCCAGAAAGACAGAAGGGAGTAATACAGGGGATAATGGGGGGCTCGCTCCAGTCAATAACAACAAGTTCATCAACAAAATCAACATAGATAACGTAGCTAACATAGCAAATTGTATGGGCGAAGATAAACAAATTAGAAATGATCCAACCTATAGCTAGGCAAAATAAAAAACGTAGCAGAGAGCAGGATAATATTTTTTATTTTTCCGAAAGTAGGTCAAAAATTAAATGTATGTACACCAATGCTAGAAATCTAGCAAATAAAGTAGAAGAGCTAGAATTTATGTTACTCAAAGAAAACTTTGATATAGTGGGAATAACGGAAACCTGGCTAGATAACAAACATGACTGGGTCACTAATATAGAAGGGTACAACGTGTTCATGAGGGACAGGTGTGGGAGAAGGGGGGCGGGGGGGGTTTGCATTTATGTTAAAAATAATCTAAGGGTGCACATACGGATGACATCCCGTTAAATGGCGGGGAAGACGTGGAATCCCTGTGGCTAGAACTTGATAGGTCGGAGGCTAGCCGTAAACTTATTGTGGATGTCTGTTATAATCCTCCTGATATAAGCGGGGAGGAGGAGGCTCAGCTACACTTACAAATAGAAATAGCTGAGAAACAGGGTAATGTTGTGGTAATGGGCGACTTCAATTACCCAGACATATATTGGGTTAATGGAACATCCGATTCGACAAAGGCGGCCCATTTTCTGAACATGTTGCGAGACAACTTCATGGATCAGATGGTGGAGGTCCCAACTAGGAAAAATGCAATCCTAGATTTAATCATTTCTAATAATGCGGAGATAATTGAGCATATTGCAATTGGGGAGACACTGGGTAACAGTGATCACTATGTGATTACATTCAATATTGGGTATAGAAAAGGGAAGACGGCTGGTCAGACAAAAACCCTAAACTTCAGGAAAGCTAACTTTGATAAGCTGCGCCAGCTCAGGGGTGAAATCAAATGGGAAAATGTATTTCAGAAACTGAGCACTGAACAGAAATGGGAATGTTTTAAGAACACACTGCAAAAAGTCTATTACCAAGTGTATACCACTTGTGAACAAAATTAAAAGATCAAAAACTAAGCCTGTATGGATAAATAGATCGGTAAAGTAACACATCAAGGACAAGAGGGTGGCATTTAGAAAATCTAAGATGGAGGGGACGGCATTGGCGTTCGATAATTACAAAGAATGTAACAAAAGATGCAAGAAAATAATTTGGGCAGCTAAAATAGAGTGTGAAAAACATATTGCCACAGTTAGTTAAAAAAAATGATAAATTATTCATAAATTACTGCCAGTACCCCTGTACCTGGTGCTTCTTTGACTTGGGGACCAACGTGTCCACCTATGCCGCCTACTCCTACATCTATGCCGGCTGCAGCTCCTTCCTCTACCTGGCCAACATGCTGTGCAATGCATTGGTGTGTGCGACTTTCGTCCGGATGTACTGGCAGTTCGTGCGCCGGACCTCCCTGGGAAACCAGCACCCAAATCTCTGACTTCAGGCAGCGGAGGAGCTTCCGCAGGACCCCAGGGCTGAGATCCAGATGTCATCGTGCTCATCGGCACCTCTGTGGGGGTAAGTCCGGGGAAGTGAAGCCTATAAGCTATGTGCAGGGTGATGCTAGAGCGGGGCAAGCTACAGAGCCCAGCGGCCAAGGCAGAAGATGGGTAACTGCAGAATTAGACAGCCCAGCATATTAAGGCAGAAGATCGGTGTTGCAGAACTAGAGATTAGCACAGCATGGCAGGGCAGGAGAGAATGGTTATTGTAGCTGCAGAACTAAATAGCCATCTTCTCCATCAAGCCAGAAATGGAGAAGATGGCTATTGCAAATATAGAACTAGAGCATCCCGCTAAGTTGATAGCGCAACCTGTCAGAATCTAGATACACCGTGCGCACTGTATCCCGCGAATGACAGGTAATGCAAATGTCTTAAACAGGAAGGGGGGAAGGGGTGGGACTAATTTAGATTAGGGATGGGGGGGATGCTCGGGTTTAGTCTTGCCTAGGGCAGCACAAAACCAAAATACACCACTGCATAAATAGTAAAAGAGTAAGGAAGGAGCAGATAGGCCCAATAATGGATGCTAACGGGGAGTTAGTCACAAACGACAGGGAGAGGGCCGAGGCCTTAAATACCTTTTTCTCATCAGTATACACTCAGGAAAAAGACGGGTTTAATATACATACAAGAACATACAAGAACGCACATAGTTCATCTCAAAATATTCTACAGTGGTTGACAGAAACCGAGATACAACACAGACTCAAACTACTTAATGCAAAAAAAGCTTTTAGGACCAGATAATCTACACCCCAAGGTACTTAAAGAACTAAGCCAGGTTATAACGGGACCACTATTCAGCATTTTTAAAGATTCCTTAATGACTGGCAGAGTGCCAATCGACTGGAGGAGGGCTACGGTAGTTCCAATATTAAAAAAATGGTCCAGATGGCATCCGGGGAACTGCAGACCGGTTAGCCTTACATCGGTGGTTTGTAAAGTGTTAGAGGGCATGATTAAGGACCACTTAGTAGAATCTGTTTGGGATAATGACATAGTAAATGACAACCAGCATGGATTTAGGAAAGACCGTACCTGTCAGACTAACCTGCTAACTTTTTACGAAGGGGTAACTAGAGATCTGGATGGAGGGAGGCCGGTGGATGTGGTATACTTGGACTTTGCTAAAGCATTTGACACGGTACCACATAAATGTTTACTATGCAAGCTGAGGTCTATGGGCATAGATGAATTAATGTGTACATGGATAGAAAACTGGCTACAGGAACGGGTACAAAGAGTATCGATAAATGGCACCTTCTCGGATTGGGCTAGGGTCATGAGCGGCGTGCCGCAGGGGTCTGTGCTGGGCCCCATGCTGTTTAACCTATTCATTAACGATATTACGATAAACAGCCATGTTTCAGTGTTTGCTGATGATACCAAAATCGGGAATAGACACTGAATCAGACACTATAAGACTGCAGGAGGATCTGGATAAAATAGGGGTGTGAGCAACTACATGGCAGATATGTTTTAATGTAGATAAATGTAGAGTTGTGCACTTTGGGGTTAAAAATAAGAAAGCGGATTACACACTAATGGGAGCTCCGCTGGGGAAGTCCAAAAGGGAAACAGATTTGGGTGTCATTGTAGACCACAGGCTGAATAATAGCTCACAGAGTCAGGCGGCGGTTAACAAAGCAAGTAGGGTCCTTTTTTTGTATTAAGAGGGGAATGTTATGCAGGGACAAGTCCATAATTGTGCCACTTTATAGATCGCTGGTTCGGCCTCATCTGGAGTATGCGGTCCAGTTTTGGGCACCAGTGAACAGAAAGGATGTCCAGAGGAGGGCAACCAAACTCATAAAAGGGATGGAGGACCTGAGCTATGAGAACAGGCTACTAAATTTAATCATGTTCTCATTGGAAGTAAGGAGATTAAGGGGGGCATGATTTTTATGTATAAAATGTTTACAGGGGATAGCAACATTAGCAGCAAACATTTTACAATTAACTCCATGACAAGGACGAGAGGCCACCACTTAAAATTTGTGGAGAAAAAATTTCAGCACAAGAGGCGAAGGGGTTTCTTTTCAGTCAGATCAGTCAGGGTCTGGAACTCGATGCCACATGCTGTAATTTCGGCTGAGAGTGTGGAATCGTTCAAGAGGCGATTGGACGATTTCCTCAGGGACCGTAATATACAGGGGTACAAGTACTCTTAAGATTGAGAACACACAGGGACCTATACATTCTACACATCAATAGGACCATACACATACCCCAAATAGGTGGGACTTGATGGACATATGTCTTTATTCAACCTCAAATACTATGTAACACAAGTCTTTACTTTCCCTGAGACTCCCCAAACCCTAGTGATGCAGAGGAGGTGACCAGGATCCTTTCACTAGTATTTTCACCCTACTTTCCACAAAGCACATTGACCCTGTTTCATAAACACTCACATCCTTTGAATATCTACAACTCTGTAATGTAACACCCTTGCCTGGAATGGATCCTGGGAGCCTTTGGGCTCAGGGTTGTGTCCTTGCTTGTGGAGCCACTGGAGGGTTCTAATTTTGTGCTGACCTTGTCCTATCCACCTACAGTGTATGGGGCTCTGACCCCACCTACTGGTCAGCTGCAGAAAATTACCTAATCTGTCACCTAATAAATACTGTTCTCCCCTTCCTGTCTTTGCCCTAGTATAGGATTTCCTGTGTGCGAGTGGCTTTGATATATTGGGTTCCTTACATAGTATTTGAGGTTGAATAAAGACATAAGTCCATCAAGTCCAACCTATTGTGTGTGTGTTTGTGTGTATAGGTCCCCGAGTCATCTCATTCTTAAGAGTACCTGTACCCCTGTACTTTACGGTCTCTCAGGAAATCGTCCAAAAGCTTCTTAAATGATTCCACACTTTTTGCTGAAATCACTGCTTGTGGCAGAGAGTTCCACACCCTAACCGCTCGAACTGAGAAGAACCCCCTTCACCCCTTGGAATTTTTTTTCTACCAATTTTAGGTGGTGGCCTCTAGTCATGGGATTAATCTTAAAGAGTTTGTTGCTAATGTTGCTATTACCATTGAACATCTTGTACATGAAAATCATATCCCCCCTTAATCTCCTTTGTTCCAGCGTGAACATATTTAAATTTAGTAGCCTTGTCTCAGAGTTCTGGTCCTCCACCCCCTTGATGAGTTTGGTTGCCCTCCGCTGGACTCTCTCCAGCTCAAGGACATCCTTTCTGTGTACTGCTGCCCAAAACTGGACCGCATACTCCAGATGAGGCCGAACCAGTGATGTTTAAAGTGGCAAAATTATTGACTTGCCCCTGCAAAACATTCCTTTCTTGATGCAGGACAGGATTCTACTAGCTTTGCTTACAGCAACCTGGCACTGTAATCTATTATTCAGTTTATGGTCTACAATGACCCCCAAATCTTTCTCCATTTCCGACTTACCAAGCGGCATACCCATTATGGTATAACCCATTTGCTTATTTTTAATCCCAAAGTGCATAACTTTGCATTTATCGACATTAAACCTCATCTGCCATATAGTTGCCCACTCCCCTATTTTATCCAGGTCCTCCTGCAATGTTATACTATCTTGGTCCATTTCTATTACCCTCCCAATTTTGGTATCGTCAGCAAACACTGACATATCTCTGTTTACACCCTCCCCGATGTCGTTAATAACCAGGTTGAATAGCATGGGTCCCAGCACAGAACCCTGAGACACACCGCTAATGACACTAGCCCAGTCTGAAAGGGTGCCATTTATTGATACTCTCTGTACCCGTTCCTTTAGTAAGTTCTCTATCCATGTACACACCCTTCCATCTATGCCCATAGACCTCAGCTTGTATAGTAAGCCTTTATGAGGTACCGTATCAAAAGCCTTTGAGAAATCCAGATATACCACATCCACAGACCTCCCTCCATCCAGATCCCTACTTACCCCCTCGTAAAAAGTCAGTAGGTTAGTCTGACAGGAACGGTCTTTCCTAAACCCATGCTGATTATCACTAACTATACCATTATCCTGAACAAATTCTACCAAATAGTCCTTAATAATTCCCTCTAACAGTTTACAAACTACCGATGTAAGACTAACTGGTCTGTAATTCCCAAGTTGGCATCTTGCCCCCTTTTTGAATATTGGAACTACCCTAGCCCTCCGCCAGTCACTTGGAACTCTACCTGTCATTAGAGAGTCCTTAAAAATGAGCAATAATGGTAGGGTTGCACAGATACCAAGTACAGTACTTGGTACAAGTACGAGTACATGTATCGATACTTTTGAGCTCCAAGACTAGACTAGAGAAAAATTCAAAAATTAGGAGGCTGCTGTCATTTGTAAGGAGCACACGGAGCTCCTGGGATTTGTACATCTCGGTTTTTATAAATATAAATAAAGGGATGCACAGATACCAGTTTTTGCGAGTACGTGTTCTGGTACTTGCCGAGTACTTACAAGTACGAGTACTGATACATTTATGTTTATTGTCATGTGACAGTTTTTCTAAAACAATACAGACTAATGATTTCAGGACAGTGGTGGAGTGCCAGAGCCAGGTCCCAGCTGCAACCGCTGCAACTCTGGTAGTTCTCATGAAAATGGCAAGTATCTGTGCATCCATAAATAATGGTCTTGTTATAACCACGCTTAGTTCCTTAAGTATCTTAGGGTGCAGGTTATCTGGTCCCAATGCTTTATTTGCATTAAGTAGATTAAATCTTTGTTGTATGCCGGTTTACGTCAACCACTTGGGTATATCCTATTTCCCTGAAAATAAGACCTACCCAGAAAATAAGACCTATTACTATTTTTTGGGAGTTGCTAAAATATAAGACCTACCCCGAAAAAAAGACCTAGTTGTGACCATTCCCAGGGCTGGTGGTGGCATAAGGGGGAACTTGAAGAGCCACGGGAGAGAATCAGTGGTGCCAACGAAGCCAGCGTTAGAGGAAACGAGGTGGCATCAGAGGTAGCAGAGGTAGCATAAGCCGATGCCTCCTCTTTAGCGCCGGCTCCTGTCACAGGCGGAATGATACCAAATACACTCCGCCTGTGAGGAATCGATAGTGGAAGCGCGCTTCGCTCATTCTGGCCAGCGATTGGTTAGCAAATTGCTCTTGGAATGGTACGGCACCGCTGATTGCCTTGATCACCCTATTTTTGTACATGAATAAGTGTGGATTGTTGTACATTTTAAAAAAATAAAAGAATAAGACCTACCCCGAAAATAAGACATAGTGTGTTTTTTTGAGCCAAAAAAATTCTAGATGTGAGTTAGTGGTATCCGGTAATAAGTCCCTCAAAAATGTTTGTACAGCAATTTTCAGGTCAGTGGTGATTTCTGGGGCACCTCTGATTCTAAAGTTATCGCGCCGGGATCTATTTTCTAAATCATCAATTTTTGTGAGCGCCTCTTCTAATTGATTCTGAACATCCTGAATGCATGCAGTGTTCTGATTAGTGCGATCTATTGTTGCATCTAGCTTTTTCTCAATCACCTCAATGCGAATACCCAGCTCCCTTAGGTCACCCCTGATTTCAGTTGTGATTTCTCTTGCCATAGCAGAAAGGCCACGTTCTAGCATACTTGAAAATGTTGTGATTAAATCAGTATTACTGACATTATCTTGCAATGATTTTGCATTGCCCTGTACATTGTCCTGTACATCACTCTCATGTAATTCAGTACTGGAGGGATCATATAGGGTGAGCCTCATACCTGCTAATGTGTGTTCCAGCAGGGACAGTGTTGAAGCTGGAGATCTCTGTTCTGAGGTCCCCCCCTCCGCCAGGATTGATGGTGAAAAGGAAGACTCCACCTCGTCTACTTCCTCCTGTGTTGCAGCCGAATCGTCTTGTCCCACCTGGGCTGGTTCTGACTCTGACTCCGGCGGCGCCTCCCGTGAGCCCTTCTTTGAGCGGCTCTTCTTCCCCTTTTGCTTCCCCCCCATATCGAGCGGGCTTAGCAGAGCTTAGCAGGGATCGGGGTCAGAGGCCGAGGAATTCCTCTCCTAATGCGGCGTTACTGCTGGCGGGATGAGATGCCGTTGCCCGGCGAGGTACGGAGCTCACGGCTTACGCGGCCATCTTGAGAGCCTCGCGCATGCGCTTTGGTTTTTTATTGGGCCTATCTGCTCCTTTCTCCCCTTTTTATTGTTTATGTATTGGTAACATTTATTTTTATTTTTTTTCTAACTGTGGCAATATGCTTTTCGCACTCTATTTTAGCTGCCCGTATTACTAGTTTACATCTTTTATTACATTCTTTGTAGTTATGGAACGCCAATGCCGTCCCCTCCATCTTTATAAATGCCACTCGCTTATCCTTTATGTGATGCTTTACATTTTTATTTAGCCATACTGGCTTTGTTTGTGATCTTTTACTTTTATTACCCAATGGTATACACTTGGCAATGGCAATATCTAAAGTGTTCTTAAAACATTCCCACTTTTGGTCCGAGTTCAGTTTGTGAAATACATTTTCCCATTTGATGTCCCCCACTAGGTGGCGCATTTTATCAAAGTTAGCCCTTCTGAAATTAAGGGTTCTTGTCCTACCAGCCCGCTTCCCTTTCCTGTATCCAATATTGAAAGTAATCACATTGTGATCACTATTACCCAGTGTCTCCCCAATTACAATATCCTCAATTAACTCTGCATTATTAGTAATGATTAAATCTAGGATGGCATTTTTCCTAGTTGGGACCTCAACCATCTGGTCCATGAAATTGTCTTGCAACATGTTCAGAAAGTGGCCCGCCTTTGTTGAACTTGAGGTTCCATTAGCCCAATTTATGTCCGAGTAATTAAAGTTGCCCATCACGACTACATTGCCCTCCCAGCTATTTCTATTTCGGACTGTAGATGAGCCTCCCCCTCCTCCCCTATATTTGGAGGTTTATAACAAATACCAACAATTAGTTTACGACTAGCGTCCGTCATATCCAGTTCCAGCCATAAGGATTCCACGTCCTCCCCACTATTTGACGTGATATCGTCCCTTATATGCATATTTAGATTATTTTTAACATAAATGCATACCCCCCCCTCTCCCACCTCTATATTAGTGGCCCAATCATGTGCGCTGTCTAGCCAGATTTCCGCTATTCCCACTATATCGAAGTCCTCTTCAAGGAGCATAAGTTCAAGCTCCTGGTTTATGATTGTCTGCTTGTCCCCCACCTGCCTTTGGATTACCCTTTTGTACTGTGCTTCTGTTTGTTGCTGACCTAGCTTGTTCTTTGACTCTGCTTCTTCTGGACTACCCTTTGCATCTGTTGCCTTTGGTTTCTTGCTGATCCGGCTTGGATTCTGACACTGAGTTCCCATTTCCTTTGGTACTGTGCAATTCTAATTACTGGCTACTGATCCTGGCTGACACCATACTGTGAGTAGTTCCTTTCATTATTTTTATTATATTGCTGGTCCTGTTCTGCCTACACTTTGCTCATTGGGTTTTTGCATACCCTGGCTGTGAGATTCCCATCTGTCCACTTGACACCGGGAGAACAAGACTACTGGTCAGGAAATCGGAGTGACGGGTGGGACTTCTTAGCAAGCCTAACACGTAACACTTGGCACCATAGTACATGGAGCCACTATTTTCCACACAAACATATAAGACTCTGTTTGTGAAATCCCTATGCTGAACCTCGAACTACCCTATACCCCAATGTCACATGACATGCCTTACCTTGGCCTGAGAAGGGGCCCGCTCACTTTTTATTAGCCATTAGAAGCACCCTTGTTCCCTATGTGGCCCTCTCCCTGATGTGTCACCAGTCCCTCTCCTGATTATTGACCCAGATTATGCGTACACTAAATGTTTTTACCCATTCTCTGTGTGGCTCAGTCTGAGCAAGTGGTAAGACAAATGTGTGCAACATTTTTATTTCTTAATTATCTTGTTGGCTATTTTGAAAAGCCAGTATAAAGGGAAAAAAAAACTATTGTTGATTTAACCAATCATATATATATTTTTTTTTAGCATGTAATCTTTATTGAAACTTTACTGAACAAATAGATCAATCAACAGAAAGGTTTATGTAGTCATACATAAGTAACATCAATAGTAGAGAACAATATACCTTCACAATCAATTCACAGGCCTTTTAGCTAAGCTAGTTGGCGGGGTGAGGAGTGGAATATAGTGACTAGGACTAGGAGAGAGACAAGTGGAGTCGTAGCAGTATTGGTAGTAGGAATCATATATTGGAACGTTAAAGGATATCTTATGCACTTGGAGAGCCAGCGGCCTTGGAGGTGTGATACCATTTCGTGTCCTGAAATAAGGACATCACCTCTTTAAGCTGTCCTAGATCCAGTTCGGTCAGTAGAAACAGGGTCCAGGTGGTAAATAACTTAGTTGCAAGAGTTTGGTTGAGATGGGCATCTAATTCATCCAGTGACATCAGTTTGTGTTGGAGGTCTTTCAGGGGTGATAAGGAGGGGGGAGCGGGGATTAGCCAATTCGTTAGTATCGCTTTTTTCGCAGCGATCATACATAGATGCTCCCAGCGGGAAGGGCCCCGAGGAGCAGACATTACTGAGGGCCTTGATACATGGAATAGGCAGAATGTGGGCTTGAGGGGCCTCTGGGACCCCGAGATGGAATTCATGTAGGAGAGGACAGTGGACCAAAATATTTGAATATGGGGCATAACTGTATCAGGTGATCCAAGTCCGGTGAACAAACCTGACATTTAAAGTCAGCCAATTCGGAGGGGAGTTTTTGTAGTGGAAATTAAAGGCGTAGAATGCTCTATGAATCAATTTCAACTGGATGTCCCTCCAATATTTACATATGATGACTTTCCTAAGCGAAAGCCATCCATGGAGTAGTAGCTGATCTGTGTCTTCCGGCGAAGTCTGAAGGAGTGTTCCAGAAAAATGCACACCACAGCACTCAGCAGACTCCCAAAGATTTTCTCCACCAACAATCGTTTGCAGGCTGCCATCATCAAAAGGCCACTGGCAAGTATTCCTCACAAAACATGCAAAACAAACAGACAGCGCCTTGTCCTCGTGTAATACAGTTTATTAATCAATGAACATACAAGCTGACAAAATACTACTCAAATGGTAATCACTGAATGAATAGTAAAAAGGCAGACCCCACACAATGCTGCCTTGCTAGCAGACACGTTTCGGGAAATATACCCCCTTCCTCAGGGCTAGCAAATGTAAAATCAGGGCTAGCAAATGTAAGAAGCAGTCTGAGGCAGCGGCCTCAGGCCACATCTCGTTGGATCACATGGAGGGGGATGGGCGGCAGGACAACAGCATCCTTAATGACCAGTAAGGGGACAGTGTGTCAGCGTCACCGATAGTGGGCATCACTGGTTGATAAAGAAGTTGTCAGCTTTAGCCAACAGCATCCTTAACGACCAGTGACACTGACAGTAAGTGGAGCCTTAACAGGGAATTCAGAGAACTGAGTTACCCATCAGGTCCACTCTGCTGTTGATTGGCAGTGGGCAGGTGCAGCCAGCCTTCTATTGGCTATGACGCCCGCCGACTCCCTGCTATCAAACTGACAGTAGAGCTGACCTGATGGGGAACTCAGTTTTCAGAATTCCCTGTCAGGCTCTGTCCACTCAGCGGCACTAAGACAATTAAATGTAAACATTGTTTACATTCAGTTGCTGGAGAATCTCACAGCTGGCAGCTGAATAGGGCTGGGTGCATTATTATTATTATTATTACATAGTATTTATATAGCGCCAACAGTTTGCACAGCGCTTTACAATGTAAGGAATTATATATATATATATATATATCTCTATACATTGTTTACATTCAGTTGCTGGAGAATCTCCCAGCTGGCAGCTGAATAGGGCTGGGTGCATAATTGGTGTCCTAGCAACCAATAAATGGGAAGCTGTCAGATTTAGCACATACATGCCCCACTCTTAGCACTGGCATCTCTGTGTACGCCAGATCAAAGTTGGTCTCAATTACTGCCAATTTTTTTAATCTGTAAACGGTCTATAATTAATTTCTTATCTGTCGCAACCAGTGACAAATTCTTACAGTGGCAGTATTAAGAACTACGTCATTCTTTCGCTAGTGTCAGTAAAGCTACCAAAATTGGTGTCGGGGCTTTTTTTTAAAAATTTGGTGCAAAATCTTTTAAAGGTCCATACCACGAGAAAAGTGCTGTTAAGGTTATTTAATTCCCCTAATTGCGTCTCTCTGGAGATGTTTAAGTCAGTATAGTACTAATTGTGTCTTTGAGAATATATTTCTAGTTTTCAGTACGGTACTGATTGTGTCTGTGGACTTGCTTCTGGTTGTGGCTGTACAGTACTGATTTTGTCCTTATGGATGTGTGTCTGGTTTGTGAGTGTGTTAGATCGGCAGCGGGCGTGTGTGACCCCCTGGATGGGTTCACACCACAGAAATTAGGCACCACAAACAAGGATTGCTTCGGGTGAAACACACGTGCAGTTTATTCATAACTAGCTACAAGAAAAGTTGAGCAAAACAAACAGAACATGAAAATAAAGCCTGGCCTGTTGGCCACTTACTATACACACGGTATCCCGCACTACCCACTAGGTGCAACCTTGTGGTGCCCCTAGCACCTATCTCCCTAATTCATCAACTGCCACATAGGCTGTGTCTCACCACACGAGATTTGTTTTCCCTTTTTCACCACACAGGTCAGCAGGAACCTCTTCAGGCATGAAATTGGTTCCAGGGTGGAGCCATTCTTTGAGCAGTCTGGGAGTTCTTATAGAGGCCCTAAGGAGCCAGCTTCCTTCAGCTGGGCTCATTACTTCTACCATCCCAGCACTCCCTCTAGTGGAAAGAAATCTGCATACATCCTGAACCTGGGACACACATAGGGGTCTATTCACTAAGCTGCCGTAGGCAGCCGAGTGAATGACCGACCTGAAGTGAAGTGAGCCGAACACTGTTCGGCTATTCACTTCAGGCTGGTACGGCTGATTTCAGCCGTACATCGGCTTGCTTCACATGGCTTCGGGTTGCCCGAACATGCTGAGCATGTTCGGCCGACCCGAAGTGCAGAAGGAGTTTGACTCAGCCGATCCAACATCTGGATCGGCTGAGCCGACCCTCCGGCAGGCTACTCACTGCTCTTCTGTCTATTCTCATAGATGCCGAACAGCAGTGAGTGAATAGCCGAATGCTGCTGAGCGGCATTCGGCTCGGCTGTTCTGCTCGGTCCCTCAGAGGGACCGAGCAGAACAGAAAAAGAGTTAAAAAAGTAAATAGAAAACAATTGTGCGGAGCTAGCAGTGACAGCTAGCTCTGCCCAATAGTTTCCTATTGTACGGCGGCTCTGCTGCCGTCAAAAAAAAAATGAAAAAAGAAACTCTCTTGGGCGCTCTGGGAGCCTCCCGCTCCCGGCTGCCCAGGAGAGAAACACTGCTGTGTCTTTCTTTTTCTTTATTCTGACACGGTACAATGTCAGAATAGAGAAAAAAAAAATTCCCATTGAAATACATTGCTACATTACTATTGGCTATTTCAATTTGCAATAGCCAATAGTAAACTAGCATTGTACCCG